>NW_024117050.1:0-101267 GCF_003073215.2 Triticum urartu | reverse complement strand
GATGAATATAAGCGTCAACCAACTTGTCTGGAATCTTTAGACTCCATGCCATATAGTTCGCTACCATATGTGCCGATAACCAAAAGGCACAAGTTGGGACCAAAGACTGGACTGCGTTTTTCTGGGCTATGCACCAAGCAATATTTTTGGCGTTCACTCTCCTAACACTTGGAGTTTAACAATTGGTTGACGCCGGTTGATACTCGAATGAATATAGGCACTTCTTGTCAACATCTGATCATTTTGTGCAGTTCTACTAAAATCACCCGATGTAATGATTTGCCTGCGAGTTCAGGCTCCAAATTACTCCTTTATGAAATCGGCAAACAATAGCACAATACCAAATTACCAATACATATGACAGGCACAATAATCAGGATAAAGACCAGTACCAACCTGTGTGAGGTAGCATATCAATTACTATTTCCTTTGACTGGAAGCCGAGATAAGCCAAGTGACTTACAGCAAAGGAAGAAAGCATGCGGAGTTTAGCGACTGACAGGAAAGGACGGAAGCTGTCGAGGCAATGAAGCACCCAAAGTTTTTGTGCAGTTCCACCAAAATCGAGCATTCCTGTTGGCACATATATTGAGAGAGTGAGATTACTGTAATAGTGGGACTAGTTTGTGAAACATACACTAACAGATAGAAGCACCCTCATTATCTTAATGGGTAAAGTTAGCAACATAGTAGTCTTGCTTAAAGAGAGGTATTAGTTTATTTAATCAGTGCCAATTAGCTCAACTCAACACTCAAAGCATTGCCATTTATCATAGGTTGCAAAACTTTAACGTGCAAAGATAAAGCAGTTTCTCATGACAGTAGCATGATACAAATAGAGATGACAACAAACTAATATGGATGAAGGCCTTAGGCCCGTACCAACCTGAGAAAAAAAGCTTATTCATGTAGTCCCATAAGAGATGATAAAGCACTCACTGGAATCACACAATAGTATATATTTTTGTGCACTTCAAATGTATGGTTGAAATCACTCTTGTTTACCAGTGCTGAGATTATATCGAAAGATTATCAAGAACTTCCAGCAGAGTTAAAGCACTGGCTGGGATACAGTTCATTGTATTGTCTTGTGTAGTTCCATTTAATGTATGATTGGCACAACATGATCCCTGTTTGCACAAGTAGGAACAAGGTGAAACCTTCATTAGCTTAGTGAGAAAGGATAGGAAGACGTTAGCATATTACTCAACCAGTAGCATCAAATTCATGATGGACAATACGCAAAACATTGCCTCATTGAACCAATGGCAATAAATTGACATGCAAAACAATAGCACTATTATGTCATGACACTAATAATATTCCCTCCCTACTCCACCACATGATTCACCTCCATAGACAAACATACACACGTACATGATTCAACATAGGGTCCTACTAAAGATTTGTTTAACTCCAATAGGAAAATTAGGCAGTAATAAATTAGTGGTACTTAAGTACTCCTAATTAATTAAGTGAGACAACAGAAGTGGAAGGGCTCCCTGGAGGATCGTCTCCCATGTAAGGTAGTCGTTGCCGGAGCCCTTGAATGGCCTCGACTTGAGGCCTCTGGCTTCAGCAAGATCGCCTTGGCACTGTTTATTCTTCTTCTTCTTCCTCTTCATGCTCTATTTCTCTTTCTCCTCACCAGTTGGTGAAACCAAGTACATGATTGGCCTTCTAATTCAGAATTGGTTTTGTCAGTGAGGGAGTACAAGTGTACTAGTAAAAAACAGCATTATTTTCTCATGGCAGTCGGAAAATAGAGATGAACACATGCATTAACTATCATTCTTACCTAAAGGAAGGCTATGGCGCCAATATGGATGATGAGGATTGGAACACAGATCTCCCTTTGTGCAGTTCCACCAAAATGAACCAACTGTTCCATTCTGACATTCCAGTTAAACAGCACAAAAGTCACTTCTTTTAAGAAGAGTTTTGTGCAGTGCACCAAAAGGTCACAACAGCAACCAGGTGAATTGGATATCCCTGTTTGCACAAAAAGGCACAGAGGAAACAGTTAGAGTCTCAAACAATTATAGGAAAAAACATTTGGCTAAACTTGTCATGGCTTATAACAGTGGCATGGCTTCATTTTTACCAGGGACATTAGATTAAGAACAGCTAAGGCTGCGTTCGGTTCATAGGTTTGGTGCAGGATTTTCGTAGGAACATATTCCTACGGTATTCTGTCCCTTCCAACCGTTCGGAACACGGGAAAGGTGAATAGTGTTTCATAGGAAAGCTGGTCTGGTAGTACTGATTCCATAGGATTAGAAACATCCACGCGCTGCTCATTTTTTGGGCGGAAGCCCGAGGCAGGCTCTCGCTGCCATGCGTTAGACAGGTTGCTGTGCTGTGTTGCCGGAATAAAAAATCAACCTATGTGTGGTACGTGAGGTGAGGAAAAGAGTAGTCACTGTGCAGCTGAATAAACAAATATCATCTCATACTGCCAAGCATGCTACTCTAAAAAAACAAATCTGTACATTTCGTAGTCCATCCGAACACATTCTCTTGAGAGTTTCCTCCGGTTCGCTGTTCCATAGTTTTATACCTACATTCCTTTCCTATTCCTCTATTTTCATCAAGACCTATGTTTTCTGCCCCTTTATTCCGAACGGAGCCTAAATATTTGGTATAAGGGCATGGGACAGTGGGTGCACCAGCAGTCCAGCACCATGTACGTAAATAGGGGCATAAAGTGGTGATTCATAGTTTGTTGCCCCGAGAAACAAACATCCAAGAAACATATCTGGGTTGGTCCCATTTTTGTTCACTCTAGCCACCTACTCCTATGTGTGGATAGCAAATCTAGTCGTCCTGGTCATACCACTGTGTACAGTGTTACCCCTGTATTTCCCTTTTCGACCAAGAGACCGGTTGGATGACCAGTCCATACTACTTTCACCCCCTTTCCTTCCTGTTTGTACCAAGTCTGATGTACATACTAAATTCCCCCACCCCCACTTTATTTCTTGTTTGAACCAAGTAGTACAAGATTCGACTCCATGAACTAGCTTTAACTCTAACAATAGAAGAAAAAAATATGTGACATTGGACCATCCGATCGAGAGGGGCTGAGAGGTAGAAAATGATGCACATGCATCGACGTAGCAAGCTGGGGAAGTAGAGCTAAGGCGGTTTCGAACAAAGATATACCTTAAGGTCGTCGGGATGTGGATAGGTGGGCGGCGGGAGGCCGGATCCGCCCACAGGAAACGACGAAGGGATCGGAGGACCTCCCGCGCCGGCGCTCGGCCAGAGATAACGGTGCGGCCGGCAGTGGGTCTCCTCCCTCGCTATCGACGACGGCCTAAACGTTGCCCCTCCTCCCCTTCACCGGCGGAGGGGGATACGTCCGGATCTGTAACCAGCGGTGAGGATAGAAAGCCAGTGTTTTTTGAAGGGAGAAAGACAGTGTTAATACCCCTATCTTGTTTAGATCTGGAGAGGATGAGAGTGTGTGAATAGAGCAACCCTAGCAAGCAAGCGCGGAGGCTCCGGCCTATATATACGTAGTGAGCAACCCTAGCAAGCAACCCTAGTAAGCAAGCAACCCCTATCTTCATCAACTCGTACAAGACCGAGAAATTTGATTACTACAACGCCCTCTCCCTCGCGGACTGAGCTCCGGTGCCTTAACTGCACCTGCCTTTGGCTGCATGACAGGAGGGCCAACCACCTGTTGGGCCCACCTGTCATAGACGCAAAGGCAGGAGCAGTAAGTAGAAGCTTTCGCTACACGCCATCCCTCCTGCACGAGGTGGACGGACATGCAGCAGTGGATTCGATATTGTAGAAGTAGGAGTAACATCATTGTTCGTCTTCTTGAAGAGGTGAAGAGCCAAGCACAACCCGAATGTGGTAGTTGCGAACGCTCGCGTGGTGCGGTTCCTTGGAGTACTAGCCAGGCTCTTGCATGAGACAAAATTGCTATTGTTTAACAATTAAACTCCATTATCCATTGGTTGATACTCATTCTACATAGGTCCACGCGCTTAGCACCGTTTCCTCCTGGGGTCACCAATGTTTATTTGCTAATTAATAGCATTGCATGCAATGAACTAGCCATTGCAAGTCATTAAAAGCATGCACACCTCTCATTTCTTATTGGTTGATATGTCAAGAAACAAGAAACAAGGTAGAAGTTAATGCACCGCGCCTAAGTGTTTTGGGACTACGTATTTGGTTTTCATAAGATGACTTACACACCTAGACGGAGGGAGTAGTATAGCCCTGTAAACTGAAAAGGAGTATTTGCCTTTCTAGAGATTTCAACAAGTGACTAGACTACACCGTGTGCAGTACTCCCTCCCTTCCGGTTTATAGGGCTCAAATCTCAAATCTCATGAACCAAGGCATTTTGCGATTGGAGAAATGTATCTCGTACTTTACAAAACTACCCTAATTAACTCATGCATTAATTACGTAGTTCTCTCGTTTTCCTCTCCGCCTTGGTCGCGGTGCACAATATTGAGCACTCCTACTCCCTCCTTTCCGGTTTATAGGGCTTATCTCAAAATCTTAGTTTTTTCATTTTATAAGGCTCAATTTGGTTGTTCCCCATCACAAGTTCAGATTCCAAGGTGCATTAAATAATTGCATGCAAGTATTAAGAGAAAATTGACCAATGCATGTACTTTAGAATTATTTAAGACACAATTGTTTTTATGCCTTTTTTAGAATTATTATTTTTATACCTAGGAGCACGTGTAGAGACGGGCTCTTGCAGAGCCCACTCCTTGTCTTTGTTAATGCCTCTCTCTCCTCCACATAAGGAGTACTACTTGCTATGCATGCATGCGGCGGGCAGCTGGCATCTTGAAGGGCCAGGGCGGTGAGAGCAGGCTCCGGAAGCGCTCCGGACTCTAGCATAATTTTGGTTTTTACAGTATTTCTTTCTCCATTGACAGGTAGGCCCGCGTAGATAGATAAAGAACACGAGCTGATGAGGCGCATGCGGACAGTTTGACTGGTCAACCAGACAAATACGGAGCTATACGTTGAGCTAGTGACCGTATAATCACCATATCTCGTATACAATGATCAAAGTGAGCAACCAAGACAAGTTCGATGACCGCCAATGCATTTTACTCGGTAATAAATGACCAGGATTGAAGGGGAATCCAAATTTGCTTCGTCTTCTGTCCTTGAGCTCTTGACAAACCAATGCACTATACGGTTGTCCGGCCACTCCACCCGAGAGCTCTCACCAAGCGTCGTTCATGCCACCGCGCCGCACAGTAACCGGTAAGGCAGCGATGGCATCCCGCAGCGCCGAGTTCCTCGCCGCCCACGACCGCACACAAAATGGTAGGGAAGCGATGGCATCCCGCCGTGCCGAGTTCATCGCCGCTCGCGACCTCACAACTATGTGGGGGGAATTTGAAGATGCCAAGGCCGAATGAGCGGTAGAGCAAGAGGCGGCCAAAGCCGCACAGAGGGAGCGGAAAAGTCAGAAAGCACTCAAGAAAACAGAGGCCCGCCGCCGCAAGAAAGAAAAGGACGCGCGCGCTGCTGCGGAGAGGTCGGCGGAGATCCAAGCACGGTGGGGTGTCGCCGACAAAGCCGGGAAGGAGAACGACGGCGTCTGGCCAGCATGTGAGAAGTAGTAGTACTAGTAGTTAGTTAGTGTGTGTGTGTGTCTGAGTACGAGCATGTACCAGTACTACTAGTTACTACTGTAGTTTTTAGAGCAAATTACCAGTACATTAGCCTATACTAAATGGAAAAATTCCTATCCTAAGCATCAAATGGCATCTCTTTCTCTATAGGAATTGAGATGCATGTCATCTCACTTCCTATGATTTTCATATTCCTATCCTATGAACGAAAGGAGGCCTCTGTTGTAGTAACTACTGTAGCTAGCAGTACTGCTGGTACAGTAGTTTTCTTCAAGAAGCAGAATTCAACGAAGTCATGATGGTTCCTTCGTCCAAGCAACTTCAAAGTGGGAAGTGGGCCTGTGATTTGACGGATCATTAGTCATTGTTACTGCGGCGCGACAACCTGGGTGACTCCCTTGGAGTTCTGCGTGCATGGCAAGTGGACCAAGATGGTCGACGTCCCACATGTTGGCGAACGGAGTAGTATTCTTTCCGATATCGAGGTATAGTATCACTGCTGATTGGTTCGCAAAAAAAATAGTATCACTGCAGATTTATAATTGATTTTTATTTCTGATGAATGCTAGCATTTCAACTCTTACGACGAAGGGTGCCAAACACGGCACATGCTGGATGTCCCACACGTCAGCGAAAGGAGTCGGACATGAACAACGTGGTAGAGCCTAGCGTAAAAAACAGCGTGGTAGAGCGTCTCCACTTCTTCCACTTTTGGGTCGGAGACCACACGTAGTAGTACTTAGTGGTATGAACGATACAAAGTGCGACCTGGAGACAAAGACACGTTTTCCGCAAAAAAATGGAGACAAAGACACGTCTAGTTGGAAGGTCTCGGGCATACACGTAAACAAATATAAAAGTTAATATGTGCCTCCAACTAATATAGTAGTAGTAGAGTACTTAGGAACATACTCCATAACATCGCCGTGCATTGCACGTACAACATTTAGTGGTAGTACGTAGTAAGAAACAAATGTCGCCCAAGAGTTCCCTTCTCGACCTACTTTTGGGTGTTTGGTAGAGTGTATGGAGGGTGCATGAGTCCACACTAGTTTAGCACAAATACACTAGAAGCATGCATGAAGAGAGCATGCATGAAGAGGGGTGTTGAGTTGAGCATGCCTGAAGAGGGAACAACTATGCTGAGACGAGAACGCAACCAAACACACCCTATATGCCACGCATGTTCATACGATTTGTGCCTTTCTACTTCACTTACTGCGCTACATTACTCAGGTTCGTACGTCCACTCCTGGGTACATGTTCGTCTCGTAGTTTCAGTCCCACATGTTCTTCATATAGATGGAACGATCCTTGCATAACACGTGCACCTTGATGCTAGATGTCTCGTGTGTTGGCAAAAGGATGAACAAAGCTCATGTAAAAAAATAGAGTGTAAGAACATAGATTCCGGACGACCGAGAAGGAGCAAGGAACCTCGTGGTGGAGCATCTGCGCTCATAATATTTAATATTATTCAGCGATATAAAATTAACCAATCATCTCCACAGTGGACTGGAAGAGTACGAAACACGGCAGCCAAAGTGTAGTTACATCATACTAGTACATGGCTAACCCACGCTATCACCCTATCTCTAGTAACCCAGCAGCCTGTATCGCTTCTCCCTCCTCGTCTCTATCAAAGTGCGGCGGGCTGGCGTTTCTACCGTCTATTGAGGTCGGTTAATTATCACATGTTAGCACATGCCAAGAGCATTCTAAAAAAATTCCTTTCATCTTCCGTTTTCAAAAATAAAAAAATCCTTTCACATACGAATTTGCCTGTATGCTTTGAGCAACTTGCATGTCCTATACTGCTCCTGTTTGATACTCTAACTTAGCTAGAGGTTAGACTAACTCATGACTAACCCTGAACTAACTGTAGCCAAAGAGGTGTTTGGGTGACAGGGTTAGATTGACAATAAATGCACTTCATGGAGAGAGAAAAGTGATTTTTCAGTGGTCCCAATGAGAACTATCTCCAGTTTAAACCCTCATGGGTGGGATAGTTTTTTTTGGTGGGTTCGGTGCAACTTGCTCCAATTTAAACCCTCATTCTTGGATAGTTTAGGGCTATTTGAGCCCCAACTAGCTCAAACTAACTCTAACCCATGGATCCAAACAGGGCCTATGGCCAGTGTCGACGCGGAGCAGTCGCGTGCACGGGGAAGCGACGCTCTCTCGGCCGTCGCGCCACTTCAAAGCCGGCGCCAGTGACAGGCCGCCTCCGCTCTGGCCGGGCATTAATGCGGCACTGACGCTCCAGGGAGACGCTGACCGTTTCACGCGGGAAGCGTGCGCTGGCAAGGGAGTATAGGTTTTGAACCGTTTCAGGTGTAGTACTGGTAGTTTGCAAAACTGCTCAATTATTGCACTCGGTTTCCTAGGAAATTGTGGTAAAAAACGTTACTCCACAGTCCGCTTCCCTTCTCCTTCCTCTTCCACTTCCCGCGCACGTCCGCGGGAAGTGACCGGTCAACCCTTATATAGGAGTGCTAGCACAAAAAGATGCATGCATGGCCACTAAAATTTCCATATTAAAGCACCGCTCCGGCGGGAGTATGGTGTATGTTGTTACCTTCGGCCGACCCATGGCTACCGGGCGACGGCGACCAGAGAAGAGGCGGTGGGAGGGGAATGAATGCAGCTACTGTTTGGGTTCGCCTTCCGGCTTAAATAAATGTGCAGCATCACATGTACCCGTGGGTGCATAAATTGTAACATACGTGTCTGCTTAAGTGGGCGTCACGTAACTGGTGTGTGTGTGTGTGAGAGATTCTGAGAGACAGAGTGCGTGTGTGCGACTCTACTCTTCGGACATGTACTCAACCTTTTGCATCGGGATATAAGTATAATGGTATTTACTTTAGCTAGTGATTTATGTGGCCATGTGAACGTGGTTGTGTCAAAAAAATGTCACTTCCTGCTCGTGATTTGCGTTATATAATTACAAGCAAGATTCTCGTGCATTGCACGGAACATCAATATGCATTTTTTTTACAGAACACCTGTTGTGATTGACCCATGCAGGAGTAATCCCATGTGTAAAAACTAATGATATCTCGAGAATTTTATCAGAAAACTGGTATCTCGAGAATGTCATCGAAAAAATGAAAGATGAGAGATAAGGTGAGGAGGATTGGAGTGTGGTGGTGACTGGTAGTCGGAATGGGCGGAGGCATGGGGATGGACGGCACCGGCAGGCGGCAGCGGCCACCATGCATGCTAGATTGTTCCAGAGACTTATTCCTTTTTTAATTGCTGCGCAATGAGGTTGCAGGAGATAATGATGTGGAGAGAGGTGCGGGTATCTTTTGTAAAATTATCATAGTTTGCTTTCTATCCTCAGATATAGATCATACAGTCTGTATTACAGGATGGCAGGCACACCATCACCACCAACTCGTTTTTTATAAGGGTACAGATGATAAGTTTGCTGACTACTAAAGTAAAGTGGAATTTGTGCATGTTATGCAAGTAAATAAAGTTGATTGTTCATCATACGGGTAAGGTTGGATGAAGGGTGGTAGGAACAAATGCTCCGCCTAGAGCATGTGTGTGTGAGATGGAGTCTTAGTGTGTGTGTGGGGTGTGTGTGAGAGAGAGAGAGATGGAGTCTTAGTTTGTGTGTGTGAGAGAGAGGGAGAGAGATGGAGTCTTAGTGTGTATGTGGGGGGGGGGGCGTGCGTGCTTGCGTGTGTGTGTGTGTGTTTGTGTGTGTGTGAGAGAGAGAGATGGAGTCTTAGTGTGTGTGTGTGTTGGGGGGGTGCGTGTGTGTGTGTGTGTCGCGGGGTCCTCTGTGGTGGATGTAATTTAAGTGTCCATGGCTTTCATCATAGAGAGGTGATGTGTATGGCAGAGGCCACCAACGATGGGGTGCGAGAGAAAAAATCCCCGTAGAGATGGAAGAGAAGGTGTGTGCGCGTGAGAGGAGTCGACTTCGAGAGAACGTGTTTGTTCGAGAGACACCGAGGAATACTACTATATATCAATGGTGCATGTAGGCGGGAATTAAACTAATGGATGGTCTTATTGGTTTCAGGGATATAGGGGAAGAGTGAGAGGCGGGGGGTAGCTAGAAGGAGATTGTTAAGTGTGAGTGTGTGTTTTACCCATCCAGGCGGAAGTTATGTGCACAAAAGAGGAGAACGATTTGATGTGGCGTTAGGATTGAGGGTAATTAACTACGTATGGAGACATAGAGACCTTGAATGTGCATGTGTGAGAGGTATACATGTATACGTGGGATGTGTGTGTGTGTGCACGCGCGCATGATCGAGATAAAAGAAAGAAGACATAAGTCATAAGATCAACGACATGGGAGAGACGGATCGGCATGACAATATGCATGCATGTGAGAATGCATGGAAGAAGTCCCAACAATTGAGCATGTGTTTTTGTCTTTAAGAGATAGTGGCGTGGGCTGGAGCATGCATCTATGGCGAGCAGAGGGAGTGAGGCGCAACGATTGTGCAAAAGAGACCAACCTATAAATGCATATGTATGGAGAGACATATATAGTGTGGGTGATAGGAAGCAAGACTCCGTGCGAGAAAGAAATGTTGACGGAGAAACTACAGATAGATACAGAGATGGAGATGCTAGCTAGAGGGACATCCGCTAGTTTGGGTGTTGGAGATGACCGTCGGGTGGTTCAAAGGGTGAAGTTATATATGTGTGTGAGAGGGCACTTGACTGCATGTAGAGAGAAACATATGTAGTGTGCGTAATAGGAATCAAGAGTGAGGGCGAGAAAGAAGGTTGATGGAGAAACAGATAAATAGAAAGATAAAGATGCTAGCTAGTGTGCGTTAGAGATAGGAGTATAGTGGATCAGAAGGCTGGGTTATGTGTGCGGGTGTGAGAGAGATAGAGAGAGGGTGCGTGTGAGTCACATACAAACAGATATCAGAGAGAAATGAGATCCAGAGAGACGGAGTTTTGTGTCTGCGAGAGAGAAAGATATTTCACAACGAGAGTGATAGCTAGAGAGACATATGAGGTAACGCAAGATATCTCTAGGGAGAGAGGGTGTGTGTGAGCAACATATAAGAGAACAATGGAGAAATATGAGACCCCGGGAGACAGAGTTTGTGTTTGTGTGTGAGAAAGAGATATTGAAGAGGAAGAGTCATAGGTTCTCATATCTAAGGAGAGAAAGACATCTCTATATGAGGGGTGTGCGACTGGAACACATGGGAATAGTAGAGAGAAATGAGACCCCGGGAGACAAAGTTTTGTGTTTGTGTGAGAGAAAGAGATTCCACATGGAGAATCATAGTTAGAGACACATAGCAGGGAGCGAGATATACTTAGAGAGAGATAGAGTGATGAAGGTCGAGGGAGAGAGTACCGTCAGTGTGTTACGAAGATAAAAGATCATTGTCGACATACAGGTAGCACGAGAGATACCTGAGAGACGATGAACGCGTATAGGTCCAGAGAGATAGTCCTATATAAGCATGAGTGATAGCTATATGAGACGAATATCTGGATTAAAGGGGATTCAAATATTTAAACTGGAGATCACGACATCGATAATATCATAACACAAATTGGTGTCATGCATAGTCATTTGAATTTGGGCACACGTGTAATGTTATATAGTTTATCAATATTGGTGATCCATAGATTCTTCAATTACAAACACTGCATGGTTTATATGCAATTAATGTCTAAACGGGATTACACTATATGTTGCGTGTGTGAAACACATTATACATGTTTGAGAAGCAAAAAAAACCCGCATGAAACACACATTAATTGGAGACAGTTAGCGAGGAATGCATACATTGGATTTCAACATAAAGTGGTTTCAAATATTTGAAAATCCAAATTGATGGATACAACCTTATGAATCTGAGATCATGCCATTTGTAAACCATATTTATGTATAAATGGTGTTGTGCTTTTGAAAGTATATATATAAAAAAATGATGTATATAGAATGTAATTCCAATTGAAAATGGATCCCGCCTGAAAAAAATAGAATACAAACGGGATTCGAATTGAGTTGGCACGGTAAACGTGCACTCTGCAAAATTTGAACGAAGCGGGGAAAGTCGCAGTAACCGCCCGAAACCAAAATCTGCGAGATGGAAATCACTACTGCCTATCCCTGCCACGCAAAGCCTATATGCTGGATTTCTATAGGTTTCGATAGGGGTAGGTTTGTAATTTCAACCAAACGTGACGTAACCGCCTCTCACCCGGATTCATACACGGTGGGTGCCAAAACACAGTGTGTCCTTGGCCGAAATCGACTCCCTCCCCGATTCATATTCATACACGGTGGGCGCCAAAAACAAACTCTCGTCGGCAAATATTCGGTGTATACGAGATTACCGTTCTATCCCCAACCGACTAGTGTCGCTGTGATGTAGTAGAAATTTGAAACGGGGGATTGATGACCCACAAGTATAGGGGATCTATCGTAGTCCTTTCGATAAGTAAGAGTGTCGAACCCAACGAGGAGCAGAAGGAAATGATAAGCGGTTTTCAGCAAGGTATTCTCTGCAAGTACTGAAATAAGTGGCAACAGATAGTTTTATAATAAGGTAAATTGTAACGAGCAACAAGTAACAAAAGTAAATAAGGTGCAGCAAGGTGTCCCAATCCTTTTTGTAGCAAAGGACAAGCCGGAACAAACTCTTATAATAGGAAAAGCGCTCCCGTGGACACATGAGAATATCGTCAAGCTAGTTTTCATCACGTTCATATGATTCGCGTTCGATACTTTGATAATTTGATATGTGGGTGGACCGGTGCTTGGGTGTTGTTCTTACTTGAACAAGCATCCCACTTATGATTAACCTCTATTGCAAGCATCCGCAACTACAACAAAAGTATTAAGGTAAACCTAACCATAGCATGAAACATATGGATCCAAATCAGCCCCTTACGAAGCAACGCATAAACTAGGGTTTAAGCTTCTGTCACTCTAGCAACCCATCATACACTTATTACTTCCCAATGCCTTCCTCTAGGCCCAAATAATGGTGAAGTGTTATGTAGTCGACGTTCACATAAAACCACTAGAGGCTAGACAACATACATCTTATCAAAATATCAAACGAATACCAAATTCACATGACTACTAATAGCAAGACTTGTCCCTTGTCCTCAGGAACGAACGTAATTACTCACAAAGCATATTCATGTCCATAATCAGAGGGGTAATAACATGCATAAAGGATCTGAACATATGATCATATGATCTTCCACCAAATAAACCAACTAGCATCAACTACAAGGAGTAATCAACACTACTAGCAACCTACTAGCACCAATCCCGGACTTTGAGACAAGAATTGGATACAAGAGACGAACTAGGGTTTGGAGATGAGATGGTGCTGGCGAAGATGTCGATGGAGATTGCCCTCTCCCGATGAGAGGAGCGTTGGTGATGGCGATGGTGATGATTTCCCCCTCCCGGAGGGAAGTTTCCCCGGCAGAACAGCTCTGTCGGAGCTCTAGATTGGTTCCGCCTCGGTTCCGCCTCGTGGCGGCAGAGTCTCGTCCTGAAAGGTTGCTTCCTCTTTTTTTCTCATCGAAAGACTTCATATAGGAGAAGATGGACGTCGGAGACCCACCAGGGGGCCCACGAGGTAGGGGGCACGCCCTGGTAGGGGGGCGCGCCCCCCACCCTCGTGAGCAGGGTGTGGGCCCCCTGGACTTCATCTTTGGCGAGGATTTTTCTTTATTTATTTTAAGATATTCCGTGGAGTTTCAGGACTTTTGGAGTTGCACAGAATAGGTCTCTAATATTTGCTCCTTTTCCAGCCCCAGAATTCCAGCTGCCGGCATTCTCCCTCTTTATGTAAACCTTGTAAAATAAGAGAGAATAGCCATAAATATTGTGACATAATGTGAAATAACAGCCCATAATGCAATAAATATCGATATAAAAGCATGATGCAAAATGGACGTATCAACTCCCCCAAGCTTAGACCTCGCTTGTCCTCAAGCGAAAAGCCGATAACAATAAATATGTCCCCATGTTTAGAGGTAGAGGCGTCGATAAAAATAAAATACGGACATGAAGGCATCATGATTATTCTCATAACAGCAACATATATAGATTTTGTCATATGATTACTTATGTTCAAGCGATGATCTATTCACAATGCAAAAGTATGAATCATAAACCTTATTGGGCTCCAACAAACTATAATTTCAGTCATTGAAACAATTGCAATAATTGCTAACACTCATAATTGCTAACACTCACGCGATACTTGTGTTTATGGAGTTTTAATCAGACACAGAGAAAGATAGGGGCTTATAGTTTTGCCCCACAACCTTTTACCTCAAGGGTAATGTCAACAATAATGGTTCATGCACCCCTACATCCAATTAGATATATATATCATGTTCTTTCCAACATGCTAAGCTTGCCAAAGGATAAAGTGAAAAAGGAAAGGTGAAGATCACCGTGACTCTTGCATAAGGTGGAAGATAATAATAAAGGATAGGCCCTTCGCAGAGGGAAGCAGAGGTTGCCATGCGCTTTTATGGTTGGATGCACAAAATCTCAATGCGAAAGAACGTCACTTTATATTGCCCCTTGTGATGTGAACCTTTATTATGCAGTCCGTCGCTTTTATTACTTTCACATCACAAGATCGTATAAAGCTTATTTCTCCCACACCAATCAATCATACATATTTAGAGCAATTTTTATTGCTTTGCACCGATGACAACTTACTTGAAGGATCTTATTCAATCCATAGGTAGATACGGTGGACTCTCATGGCAAAACTGGTTTAAGGATATTTGGAAGCACAAGTAGTATTTCTACTTGGTGCTGAGAATTTGGCTAGCATGAGGGGGAAAGGCAAGCTCAACAAGTTAGAGGAACCATGACAACATACTTTATCTCAGATATAAGAAAGACATAACTCATTATGTTGTCTTCCTTGTCCAACATCAACTCTTTAGCATGTCATATTTTAATGAGTGCTTCCAATCATAAAAGATGTCAATGATAATATATCTATATGTGAAACCTCTCTTTCCTTATTACTTCCTATTAATTGCAACAATGACCAAAGCTATGTCTGCCAACTTCCAACAACTTTTAATCATCATGCTCTTTCTATGTGAAGTCATTACTCTCAATAAGATCAATATGAACTTGTTGTTTCTTTTTATTCTTTTTCTCTTTTCTTTTATTCACCCAAGATCATGGCAAAATAATCAGGCCCTTGACTCAACACTATTCTTTATTATATATAACTCACGTACTCTATTACATAGAGAGATCATAAAGCAAAACTCAAAACTAGATCATGCCATAAACTTTATTCTACTAGATCAAGATACTACTAATAGGATCGAACTAAGAAAAACGGTAAAGATAGGAGTTGTGATTGTGATACGATACCGGGGCACCTCCCCCAAGCTTGGGAGTTGCCAAGGGGAGTGCCCATACCCAGATACTCAATTATTCTTTGTTGGAGGAGACGGTGGAGGTGTTGTTGATGATGCGGGCTTGTCATCCATCTTCCAAGGCATAGGTTCACCATCATAGAAAGATGATCGAGTCTCCGGAATCCTCAAATCTGCAGCCAAACTCATTCTTTTGAATCTATATTCATACTCACAGTTTTGGTTTTGAAGGTCATAGACTTGGGCTTGGAGGTGCTCGATCTTCTCATGTAGCTTGAAGATGGCCTCCTCGGTATTCTTGGCATCCGGCTTGTAGTTGTTGGTGAACTCCGCGAGCATCATGTGGCTAGCGTTGATTCCACGCTCCACCATCCTTTGGCACTTGAAAACTTGTTGCTCCACTGCTTCGAGCCTTGTCTCCATGCTTCCGGTCCCCTTTGGTCCCTCTTCATCGCGGATGTGCAGCAACCCATCACGCATCTCAATGGTTTGAGGGTGTCGCAACACCTCCGCGAGGTAAGGGTTGATGACCTTCTCAAAGAACTTGTCCTTGGAGGCGCTTGGGGCCGTCATGATAACTTAGATCTGTCAGAAAAACAGCTCGAAACAAGAATAGGAGATTTTTGCGTGATACGGGAGTCAAAACCTTCGTGAGAATATATAATGAATTTTTACCGACCAAAATACGTAACGTGCAAGAAAACGGAGTCCGGAAGGCATACGAGGCGCTCACGAGGTATGGGGGCGCGCCCAGGGGGTAGGGCGCGCCCACCACCCTCGTGGGGCCCTCGTGTCCTTCCCGGGCTGCTACTTATTTTTCTATTTTTATAAATATTCCAAAACGGAGAAATATTGCCTTAAAAATTGTTTTGGAGTCGGTTTACTTACCGTACCACATACCTATTCCCTTTTGGAATCTGAAACATTCCGGAAAGTGTCCCTTATGTATTCCTCCGGGGTTACAGTTTCAATAATATTGGTTTCAACATTTATGGGATTACCTGAGATATAATGTTTGATTCTTTGACCGTTTACCACCTTTGGATTTGTGCCTTCGAAGTTGTTGATTTTTATTGCACCGGAACGATAGACCTCCTCGATAACATAGGGGCCTTCCCATTTAGAGAGAAGTTTTCCTGCAAAAAATCTTAAACGAGAGTTGTATAGCAATACATAATCACCTACATTAAACTCACGCTTTTGTATCCTTTTTTCATGTCATCTTTTAACTTTTTCTTTAAATAACTTGGCATTTTCATATGCTTGGGTTCTCCATTCATCAAGTGAGCTAATATCAAATAACCTCTTCTCACCGGCAAGTTTGAAATCATAGTTGAGCTCTTTAATAGCCCAATATGCCTTATGTTCTAGTTCGAGAGGTAAGTGACATGCTTTTCCATATACCATTTTATATGGAGACATACCCATAGGATTTTTGTATGCAGTTCTATATGCCCATAATGCATCATCAAGTTTCTTGGACCAATTATTTCTATACCTATTAACAGTCTTTTGCAAAATTAATTTGAGCTCTCTATTGCTCAATTCTACTTGACCACTAGACTGTGGATGATAAGGAGATGCAATTCTATGATTAACATCATATTTAGCAAGCATTTTACGGAAAGCACCATGAATAAAGTGTGAACCACCATCAGTCATTAAATATCTAGGGACTCCAAACCTCGGAAAAATAACTTCCTTAAGCATTTTGATAGAAGTGTTATGATCAGCACTACTAGTTGGAATAGCTTCTACCCACTTAGTAACGTAATCAACAGCAATTAAAATATGTGTATATCCATTAGAGGCAGGAAAAGGTCCCATATAATCAAAGCCCCAAACATCAAACGGTTCAATAACAAGAGAATAATTCATAGGCATTTCTTGACGTCTACTAATATTACCAATTCTTTGACATTCATCACATGACAAGACAAACTTACGGGCATCCTTGAAGAGAGTAGGCCAATAAAAACCAGATTGCAATACCTTATGTGCAGTTCTATCTCCAGCGTGGTGTCCTCCATAAGCTTCGGAGTGACACTTGCGTAGGATCTGTTCCTGTTCATGCTCAGGTACACAACGTCTAATAACACCATCTACTCCTTCTTTATAAAGATGTGGGTCATCCCAAAAGTAATGTCTCAAATCATAGAAGAACTTTTTCTTTTGTTGGTATGTGAAGCTAGGTGGTATAAACTTAGCAACAATATAATTAGCATAATCAGCATACCAAGGAGTACTACGAGAAGTACTTATAACATTTAATTGTTCATCAGGAAAGCTATCATTAATAGGTAGTGGGTCATCAAGAACATTCTCTAACCTAGACAAGTTGTTTGTTACGGGGTTCTCGGCTCCTTTTCTATCAAAAATATGCAAATCAAATTCTTGTAGCAAGAGAACCCATCTAATAAGTCTAGGTTTAGCATCTTTCTTTTCCATAAGGTATTTAATATCAGCACGATCAGTGTGAATAGTTACTTTAGAATCAACAATATAAGGTCTAAACTTATCACAAGCAAATACAACTGCTAAAAGTTCTTTTTCAGTAGTAGCATAATTTCTTTGAGCATTGTCTAGAGTCTTACTAGCATAATGAATAACATTTAATTTCTTATCAACTCTTTGCCCTAGAACAGCACCTACAACATAATCACTAGCATCGCACATAATTTCAAAGGGTAAATTCCAATCAGGTGGCTGAACAATAGGTGCAGAGACTAATGCTTTCTTAAGTATTTCAAATGCTTCTACACAATCATCATCAAAGACAAATGGTATATCTTTTTGCAATAAATTAGTCAGAGGCCGAGAAATTTTTGAGAAGTCCTTAATGAACCTCCTATAAAATCCAGCGTGACCAAGGAAACTTCTTATGCCTTTGATGTCCTTGGGACATGGCATCTTTTCAATAGCATCAAGTTTGGTTTTATCAACTTCAATACCTTTTTCAGAAACTTTGTGCCCCAAGACAATACCTTCATTAACCATAAAGTGGCACTTTTCCAAATTCAAGACAAGATTAGTTTCTTCACATCTCTGCAAAACTCGATCAAGATTGCTCAAGCAATCGTCAAAAGAGGAACCATAGACCGAAAAGTCGTCCATGAAAACCTCACAAATCTTTTCACAAAAGTCAGAGAATATAGCCATCATGCATCTTTGAAAGGTAGCAGGTGCATTACATAAACCAAAAGGCATACGTCTATAAGCAAAAGTACCAAAAGGGCAAGTAAAAGTAGTCTTTGATTGATCTTTAGCCGACACAGGTATTTGAGAGAAACCAGAATAACCATCTAGAAAGCAATAATGTGTGGTGTTTGCATAATCTTTCTAGCATTTGATCAATAAAAGGTAAGGGGTAATGATCTTTCTTAGTAGCTTTATTTAATTTGCGGAAATCAATTACCATCCTATAACCTGTGATAATTCTTTGTGGAATCAATTCATCTTTATCATTAGGAACAACAGTAATACCTCCCTTCTTAGGGACACAATGGACAGGACTTACCCACTCACTATCAGCAACGGGATAAATTATACCTGCCTCCAGAAGCTTGAGTATTTCTTTTCTTACCACTTCTTTCATTTTAGGATTCAGACGTCGTTGAGGATCACGAACTGGTTTGGCATCTGCTTCCAAATTTATTTTATGTTGACATAGAGTGGGACTAATGCCCTTAAGATCATCAAGAGTATATCCAATAGCAGCACGATGCTTCTTCAGAGTTTTCAATAATCTTTCTTCTTCATGCTCTGAAAGGTTAGCACTAATAATAACAGGATATATCTTCTTTTCATCAAGATAAGCATATTTAAGATTATCAGGCAACGGTTTAAGCTCAAACACGGGATCACCCTTGGGTGGAGGAGGATCCCCTAAAATTTCAACAGGCAATTGTGTTGCAGAATAGGTTCCTGTTTAAAGAATACTTCATCTATTTCCCTTCTTTCATTCATGAACATATCATTTTCATGGTCTAGCAAATAGTGTTCTAAAGGATCACTAGGAGGTACTGCAATAGAAGCAAGACCAATAATTTCATCCTTACTAGGTAATTCTTCCTCACGATGTTGTTTACTAAATTTTAGAGAAATTAAACTCATGAACCATATCATCCAAGCCAACAGTAACAACATTCTTTGTGCAATCTATGGTAGCATTGATAGTATTTAAGAAGGGTCTACCAAATATAATAGGACAAAAACTATCTTGTGGGGAAGTAAGAACAAGAAAATCAGCAGGATATTTAGTTTTCCCACACAAGACTTCAACATCTCTAACAATTCCAATTGGTGCAATAGTATCTCTATTGGCAAGTTTAATTGTGACGTCAATATCTTCTAACTCAGCAGGTGCAATTTCATTCTTAATTTCTTCATATAAAGTATGCGGTATAACACTAGCACTAGCACCCATATCACATAAGCCATGATAACAATGATCCCCTATTTTAACAGAAATAACAGGCACGCCTACCACGGGTCTATGTTTATCTTTAGCACAAGGTTTAGCAATTCTCGCAGTTTCACCTTCGAACTGAATAACATGCCCATCAATATTATCAGACAAGAGATCTTTAACAATAGCAATATTAGGTTCTACTTTAACTTGCTCAGGAGGTGTATATGTTCTAATATTGCTTTTACGAACAACAGTTGAAGCTTTAGCATGATCCTTTATTCTAACAGGGAAGGGTGGTTTCTTGACATAAGAAGTAGGAACAATAGGATCATTATAAGTGACAGTCTTTTCTTCAACTTTAATAGGAGCTAATTTTACTTCTATGGGAGGATGATATTTAAACCACTTCTCCTTAGGGAGATCAACATAAGTAGCAAAAGATTCACAGAAAGAAGCTACTATCTCAGAATCAAGTCCATATTTAGTGCTAAACTTACGGAAAATATCAGTATCCATAAAAGATTTAACACAATCAAACTTAGGTGTCATACCTGACTCCTTACCTTTGTCGAGGTCCCAATCTTCAGAGTTGCGTTTAATTCTACCCAATAAGTTCCATCTGAATTCAATAGTCTTCATCATAAAAGAGCCAGCACAAGAAGTATCAAGCATGGTTTGATTATTATGAGAAAGCCGAGCATAAAAACTTTGCATAATTATTTCTCTCGGGAGCTCATGATTGGGGCATGAATATAACATTGATTTAAGCCTCCCCCAAGCTTGAGCGATGCTTTCTCCTTCGCGAGGCCTGAAATTATATATATAATTGCGATCACGATGAACAAGATGCATAGGGTAATACTTTTGATGAAATTCCAATTTCAATCTTTTATAGTCCCACGATCTCGTATCACATAGCCTATACCATATCAATGCATATTCCTTTAAATATAAAGGGAAGACCTTCTTCTTAGCAACATCATCGGATACACCTGCAAGCTTAAATAATCCACAAACTTCATCCACATATAATAAGTGCTCATCAGGATGCTTTGTTCCATCTCCTGTAAAACGATTAGCAAGCAGTTTTTCCATTATACCCGAAGGAAATATAAAAGGAGTTTCATTTTCAATAGGTTCAGTAGGTTGAGGAGCAACTCTTTGCTCTACTGGACGGGGTGAAGATACCCCGAACAAGCCCCTCAGAGAATTACTTTCCATAGTAACAAGTGACAGTAAATTTCAGCACACTATATAAATTTTTCCTTACCAAATTCCACCCACCAGAAGCGCTACACTCCCCGGCAACGGCGCCAGAAAAGAGTCTTGATGACCCACAAGTATAGGGGATCTATCATAGTCCTTCCTATAAGTAAGAGTGTCGAACCCAACGAGGAGCAGAAGGAAATGATAAGCGGTTTTCAGCAAGGTATTCTCTGCAAGTACTGAAATAAGTGGCAACAGATAGTTTTGTAATAAGGTAAATTGTAACGAGCAACAAGTAACAAAAGTAAATAAGGTGCAGCAAGGTGGCCCAATCCTTTTTGTAGCAAAGGACAAGCCGGAACAAACTCTTATAATAGGAAAAGCGCTCCCGAGGACACATGGGAATATCGTCAAGCTAGTTTTCATCACGTTCATATGATTCGCATTCGATACTTTGATAATTTGATATGTGGGTGGACCGGTGCTTGGGTGCTGTTCTTACTTGAACAATCATCCCACTTATGATTAACCTCTATTGCAAGCATCCGCAACTACAACAAAAGTATTAAGGTAAACCTAACCATAGCATGAAACATATGGATCCAAATCAGCCCCTTACGAAGCAACGCATAAACTAGGGTTTAAGCTTCTGTCACTCTAGCAACCCATCATCTACTTATTACTTCCCAATGCCTTCCTCTAGGCCCAAATAATGGTGAAGTGTTATGTAGTCGACGTTCACATAACACCACTAGAGGCTAGACAACATACATCTTATCAAAATATCAAACGAATACCAAATTCACATGACTACTAATAGCAAGACTTCTCCCTTGTCCTCAGGAACGAACGTAATTACTCACAAAGCATATTCATGTTCATAATCAGAGGGGTAATAATATGCATAAAGGATCTGAACATATGATCATATGATCTTCCACCAAATAAACCAACTAGCATCAACTACAAGGAGTAATCAACACTACTAGCAACCTACTAGCACCAATCTCGGACTTTGAGACAAGAATTGGATACAAGAGATGAACTAGGGTTTGGAGATGAGATGGTGCTGGTGAAGATGTTGATGGAGATTGCCCTCTCCCGATGAGAGGAACGTTGGTGATGGTGATGGTGATGATTTCCCCCTCCCGGAGGGATGTTTCCCCAGCAGAACAGCTCTGCCGGAGCTCTAGATTGGTTCCGCCTCGTGGCGGCGGAGTCTCGTCCCGAAAGGTTGCTTCCTCTTTTTTTCTCATCGAAAGACTTCATATAGGAGAAGATGGACGTGGAGACCCACCAGGGGGCCCACGAGGTAGGGGGCGCGCCCTGGTAGGGGGGCGCGCCCCCCACCCTCGTGAGTAGGGTGTGGGCCCCCTGGACTTCATCTTTGGCGAGGATTTTTCTTTATTTATTTTAAGATATTCCGTGGAGTTTCAGGACTTTTGGAGTTGCACAGAATAGGTCTCTAATATTTGCTCCTTTTCCAGCCCCAGAATTCCAGCTGCCGGCATTCTCCGTCTTTATGTAAACCTTGTAAAATAAGAGAGAATAGCCATAAATATTGTGACATAACGTGAAATAACAGCCCATAATGCAATAAATATCGATATAAAAGCATGATGCAAAATGGACGTATCAGGGCTAAGTTTGTAAATTTCCTCGCATTTGAGACAAGCGCGCCTTGAATACATGGTTCCCCCCTTCCTCTCTACCTCCCTTTTCCCCATTCGTACTCCGTGGGTGCCAAAACACCCTCTCCACCCCACCCTCCTCCGTCCGCCGCCGCCGTCCGCCACCCCATCCACCGCCGTCCTCCTCCACCATGCCGGAGCTGATACCCCGACGCCGCCGTCCATTACAAGAGATTGACCTCTCTCATCCACGGCTTCGGACCGGGATCCTTGCATCCCGTCCTCTCGCTTCATCCCCGCCGTCGTCCACCTTGCCGACGCCGCTCCTACGACCGTCTTGTCCACCGCGCCCCGCCGCCACCGTCTACCCTCCTAGATCTGCTTCCACGCCGTCGACAGCCATCGCTACCGCAACACCGTCAAATTCTCAGCAGATGCGTACACCACGCCGCACCAGAGGCGGTACTCTTTCGTATCTGCTCAACTTATTTATCGCAGCAAGAAAATAGATCTCCACTGCTTTACTCTGATTTCTTGTCTTGGTTGTGAAGTTGCCTTTGTCCGGTTTGCACCTTCAGGTCCGCCATGGCACGCTCAACACCATACTCGCAATGCTCATGGTTTTCCCCTTTTATATTCCACACTAGTTAAATCACAGTAGACTAAATTTCAAAATTGGGTCAGTCGATTTTTCAGAGCTCGCCGGAGTTCGCCGGTGCGATCGAAGGGGCTCGAGTGGGGACGGTGGTTTTGGGGGGCAGTGGTGGGGCCTCGTCAAACAAAGAAAACTCAACGCAGGTGGAGGCGGGGGTGGGGTTGGTGGTGGCGGAGGAACACAGGCGGTGGGGCTGGTGCTTCGGCCGGCGGCCCGTGCGGTGTTCTGTATGTGAAGCACAGTATGTTCCTTGTCAGGAAGGGGAGTAGGGACATCTGCAGTCTAACAGCTGATAGAGCTGGCCTGTACGTGATCGATAGGCTTTCAATTACTAGCGGCAATACAACACCGTAATTTCCAGCCAGTTCCACTTTTCCGATTTATATATCCTGGTTGTGGTGTACCCCTGTTATGTACACTATGATCTGCCTAGTTTGCGTGTGCTCTTGTTATCATGGTTTGGCAATAAACTCTCTATACAGTATATTATGAACCTATCATCTGCCAGCTATCCTTACTTCTAGAGCCTATTTTTTGTGTACTTGTGCCAGATTATATAAATGCACGCACCATATTACAGCACACATGAGCTCTCTCATCAGAATCCAGTGATAGCACACAAGTGTTTACAGGGGCGCCCCTATATTAGAATATCATCTGCATTACAAAGATAATCTCACAACTATTTATGTTTTCATGATTCTCAGATATCATACACAATTACAATGAATATCAGAATCCGCGCATCAGAAGAATATTGTAGAACACTGCAATGACTTACAAAATTGGCACCAAGGCATTGAGTGCCATTCTGGAAGCAATGAAATTCGTACGCTCCCCACCTGTTGATTCTTGTTCAGAATATCATCCTAATGACTATTCTAACCTCAAGGAGTCAAAGGCAGATGGCCTGTCCTGTTCACCCATCAAGGTGCCTGTTCTAATTTGGCAAGGTTTTATTGATTGCGCATATCTTGCATATGTTGTCTTGCATTTCTTCTACTTTGTTGCACCGCCATCTGCTTAGTTTACTCATCATATATGTCGAGATGCCATGCCCATCCATTATCAATACATATTCCATCTGTCATCGTACCATGTTTTTCCACTCAAATGCTTACATTAGTGTAGAATATATCCAATGTCAATGTTTTTATCAATTGTTCGCTCTAAATTATCTGATCTATATGAATGGTTACATTAGTGTAGAATATATCCAATGCCAATGTTTTTTTAGCTCTGCATTGTTCTTGTAAGTACATGATGTCCTTTATCAGTGTACTTATAATGACATGTAGGTGTTCATGTACCATCACTCTGCATCTTATTTTCCTTTGCCCTCCATTTTCTACACATCAGATCTATATTTACTCTTACCATAAGGTTGGTACTGAAGAAGTTCAGCTGTGCATTGCTCTTGCCTATACCTTTTGCCTGTATCGCTACACTTACATTTATAGCTACTTGGTTATGTAGCATCACTCTTCATCTTATCTTAAATATTCTCCATTTTTTCGTATATTATCACATCTATATTTACTCTTAACAAAATGTAGAATAAAGGCAATGCTTTTGAAGAAGATTCTGTGGTAAACTTCTTGAATTGCCCCCCCCCATCAGCATGGACAAGGCCTTTATAGAGCTTGTCTTCACCAATAATGTAAGTTTGTCAATCTCAAGCCTTCAAACTTTGTTGTATATATTTGGTTAGGCATGACTGCAACAGCTATTTATTTTTGGTGTTTGCATCAAATTGCTTGTTTAAAGTTTATTATATGTAGTTCATAAACAAAAGTTCGTCCTTTCTTAATTTAAGTTTTCAGTTGTACAACCAAGTTCCTTCTTCATACCATGTAAATTAAACTATACAGAGCGAGTGATCTTCTTTTGCACTGCATGTATGCTTCTGTTCTTCATCTGTAATCCAGTGGTGTGGTGAACCTACCCACTACAGCATAATGTCATATTCAGCAATGTCTTAACTATGAACAATGTCATGTCATTCTACTATTATTTAAACCATCTCTTTATTTGCCAATCTGAAATGGTATAAATTGACAGCACACTAACCATTGATACTTATGAGTTCTTGATCTGTAATCCAGTGGTGTCGTGAAGCTGCCAACTCCTTCACAATGTCATTTCCTGTCATGTCTTAACCTGAACAATACCATATTGTGTTAATGCAAATTTAAAATGTGTCACTTTATTCGCCAGTAAGAAATGTTATGAATTGTCAGCACTGATACTTTTATGTGCAAAACATGTCATCTGCCTGCTTGTTTATCTTTCAGAGTGAGGAAGATATAAGTGTTGAACAAGCGCGGTCTCATCATCTTGCTCAGCTGCTTGCGCTGCAGCTCCCCAGCAGGGCTAACCTTTCTTGAACTCTATTTAAGTGCTGTCGGTTTTGTATATTATTTTGTCGGCGTGTTTATTTGCACTGGTGGCGATTTTTGATGCCAAGTGTATGTAATCTGCTGTCTGCTTGTGCTTTATTATCATAGTGGCGAACTTTGATGCCCAGTGGATGTAATATGCCGTAATTTCTTTATTGTATAGTATAGGTTTTTTCTTATTCACGATGCTGCAGTTATTTTACTGTATATATATCCTGTCTTCGCAGTAAACCGGCCAAACCGTAAAATTACGGTACATAATCGGACCGTCATGCAATCACGATGTAGGTTGGGCCTGAAATGTGCCGATCAGCTCACGGGCCGGCAGCAGCCCGAAATGAACCCCGGCCCATGATTGTGCGAATCAAATCACGGGCTTTTAATAGGCCGAAAAATTGTCTCGGTCCTTGTTTGGCCCAATCAGATATCGGCTGCGAGCAGGCCGGATGCAAACCGGGCCGTAGTTAAGCCCAACTATATGAATGGCTTTTAACAGGCTGAAATTAATATAGGGCCGAAATGTTAAACGAGCCCTTAACAGGCCAAAACTAATATCAGTCCGAATTACTAAGTGGGCCTTTAGCAAGTGGGCCCAAAAGCATAGTGTCCAGTTGATGGGCCGAATCTGATACGGGCCATAATTGAGCCCAAAGCCTCTTAAAGGGCCGGACCTGATCTGGGCCGTAATTTGGCCCAGAACGTTGTAGGCCTTTAACGGTCCGGATCTCATATGGGCCACTATTAGGCCTGGAGCGTGGCAGGCCATTAATGGACCGGATCAAATATGGGCCGGCATTTGGCCCAAAACATGGCAGGCAGTTAATGGGCCGGCCTACTAGGGTCCACAAAATCTTGTGGGCCTACAGCTGGGCCGACCCGTTAATGTCGACGAAATCTCGTGGGCCTTTAGCTGTGCCGGCCCATTATGACCCACAAGAATCTTGTGGGCTTTACCTGGGCCGGCCCATTATGGCACAAAAAAAATCTTGTGGGCCTTTACCTGGGCCGGCCCATTATGGCCTGCAAAATCTTGTGGGCCTTTAGCTGGGCCAGCCCATTATGGTCCACCAAATCTCGTGGGCCTTTAGCTGGGTCGGCCCATTATGGTCTGCAAAATCTTGTGGGCCTTCAGTTGGGCCGGCCCATTTAAACTTGATGGGCCGGTCCACGTGTCAACATATCATAGGCGCGTCTCGCCCATTGGATGAGTTGACACGTGTCTCCTCCAGCCAATGATGATTTTACACGTGGAAAATCCCCATTGGTCGGGGCTGTTAACGGGTTATCGGATCCAAAACCCGACCCGATAGCTTAACGGCATTCTGTTACGGTGGATGCCATGTGTCAGTCACCCTTGACGAAAGCACTTCTGTGACGCGCGATTTATTGTCATGGAAGTGGATACTTCCGTGATGATAATTTTGGTAATGTCATGGAACACTTCTACGATAGCACATGTATGACTATCTTGATTCTGTCATAAATTTGTCATGGATGTACATGCAAGACAAAAAAAAGTGACCTACTGTGACAAACACGTATCATCACGGAAGTGTATTTTTTTGTAGTGCATGATAAATGTTTATTATTCATGCCAGAATTGTATTAACCGAAAACTTAGTAGATGTGTGAATACATAGACAAACAGAGTGTCCCTAGTATGCCTCTACTAGACTAGCTCGTTAATCAAAGATGGTTAAGTTTCCTAGCCATAGACATGTGTTGTCATTTGATAAACGGGATCACATCATTAGAGAATGATGTGATGGACAAGACCCATCCGTTAGCTTAGCACTATGATCGTTTAGTTTATTGTTATTGCTTTCTTCATGACTTATACATGTTCCTATAACTATGAGATTATGTAACTCCCGAATACCGAAGGAACACTTAGTGTGCTATCAAACGTCACAACGTAACTGAGTGATTATAAAGATGCTCTATAGGTGTCTCTGATGGTGTTTGTTGAGTAGCCATAGATCGAGATTAGGATTTGTCACTCCGATTGTCGGGGAGGTATCTCTGGGCCCTCTCGGTAATGCACATCACTATAAGCCTTGCAAGTAATGTGACTAATGAGTTAGTTACGGGATGATGCATTACGGAACGAGTAAAGAGACTTGCCGATGACGATATTGAACTAGGTATGATGATACCGACGATCAAATCTCGGGCAAGTAACATACCCATGACAAAGGGAACAACGTATGTTGTTATGCGATTTGATCGATAAAGATCTTCGTAGAATATGTAGGAGCCAATATGAGCATCCAGGTTCCGCTATTGGTTATTGACCGAAGATGTGTCTCGGTCAAGTCTACATAGTTCTCAAAGCCGTAGGGTCCGCACGCTTAACGTTCGATGACGATTTGTATTATGAGTTATGTGATTTGATGACCGTAGTTTGTTCGAAGTCCCGGATGAGATCACGTACATGACGAGGAGTCTCGAAATGGTCGAGAGGTAAAGATTCATATATTGGAAGGCTATATTCGGACATCGGAAAGGTTCCGAGTAATTCGGGTATTTTTCGGAGAACCGGGGAGTTACGGGAATTCACCGGGGAAAGTATTGGGCCTTATTGGGCTTTAGTTTAAAGAAGAGAAGGGACAAAAGGGGAGGCAGCGCGCCCCCCATGGGCTGGTCCGAATTGGACTAGGAGGGGGCGACACCCCCTCTTTCCTTCTCCCTCTCCCTCTCCTTCCTTCTTCTCCTACTTGGACTAGGAAAGGGGGAAACCTACTCCTACTAGGAGTAGGAATCCCCCCTTTGGGCGCGCCCCTTGAGGCCGGCCCTCCTCCTCCTCCCCTCCTTTATATACGGGGGAGGGGGCACCCCATAGACACACAAGTTGATTTCTTAGCCGTGTACGGTGCCCCCTTTCATAGATTTCTACCTCGGTCATATTGTCGTAGTGCTTAGGCGAAGCCCTACGTCGGTAACTTCATCATCCTCGTCACCACGCCGTCGTGCTGACAAAACTCTCCCTCAGCCTCAGCTGGATCTAGAGTTCGAGGGACATCACCGAGCTAAACGTGTGCAGATCGCGGAGGTGTGCGTTCGGTACTTGATCGATTGGATTGTGAAGACGTTCGACTACATCAACCGCGTTACTAAACGCTTCCGCTTTCGGTCTACAAGGGTGCGTAGACACACTCTCCACGCTCGTTGCTATGCATATCCTAGATAGATCTTGCGTGATCGTATGAATTTTTTTGAAATACTGCGTTCCCCAACAAATACTACTAGTACGGTGGTGATTTGAACTACTTCTAGCAGCCTCTCCTCCGCCAAGCGCACTCAGTAAGAGGCAGAGGAGGAGGAGCCTATCGACGAGCTGGAGAAGTGAAATCCGGCGCCTGCCGCTGCTGCAGTTATAGCAACGCCCAGATCGAACGCCCTCTGCCACTCCAGATGACCCCTCTCGAAGCGGCGGGACTCCTCCTGAAAGTGCGTTATATCGACTAGAGGGGGGGTGAATAGGCGATTTTTATGAAAGTCTTCAAAACGTGAGAGTTATGAAGACAAACAGCGAAGATTATGCCTATTACTATGCAGCGGAAGTTAGATTACACTAGGCCAGCCATGGTCATGTATTCAATAGAGTGAAAGCACAATGACAAACAACTGCAGTGTAATAAGGATCATGTAGAAAGAAGTTATGAAGCCAAACAGATCATACATTCATGTTGTGAAGACAAAAGATAAAGCAAGCATGCAATGGCTTCACAATGTGTAACAGTAAGAAAAGGAAGTGAAGATGAAACCAGTGACTCGTTGAAGACAATGATATGTTGGACCAGTTCCAGTTGCTGTGACAACTATATGTCTGGTTGGAGCGGCTAGGTATTTAAACCTTAGGACACACAGTCCCGGACACCCAGTCCTGAACACACAGTTCAGGACACCAAGTCCTCACCGTATTCTCCTTGAGCTAAGGTCACTTAGTCCTCGCCCAATCACTCTGGTAAGTCTTCAAGGTAGACTCCCAAACCTTCACAAACTTCGTTCACTGGCAATCCACAATGTCTCATGGATGCTCTGAACGCGTCGCCTAACCGTCTGGAGGATTCACAGTCCTCAAGTGTAATAAGTCTTTAGATCACACAGACAAGAAGACCTAAGTGATGCCCAATTTGCTCTGGCTCTGGGTGGTTAGGGCTTTTCTCCTCACTAGGAATTTTCTTTCAAAGGCTTCGAGGTGGGTTGCTCTCAAACGACAAAAGCCGTGCACTGAAATCTGAGCAGCCAACCATTTATGGTTGTGGGGGGTGGGCTATTTATAGCCACTTGGCAACCCGACCTGATTTGTCCGAAATGACCCTGGGTCACTAAGGAACTGACACGTGTCTCAACGGTCAGATTTCAAACTCTCATGGCAACTTTACTTGGGCTACAAGCAAAGCTGACTTGTCCGGCTCTAGACAAGATTCGCTCTCATTGTCTTCACTCGAAGACATAGGTTTTTGGTTTACGCATCACTTCAGTCATTCGACTGGTTCTCCTGGACCCCACTTAACAGTACGGTGGTTCCTATGACTCAACACAAAAGAAAAAGAACTACAAAGTCTTCGAGCTCCATAGGCTTCATAACGTTTCTTCTTTTGTCATAGTCTTCAATGTGAATATCTTCATATACCACCTTTGGCTTCAATGTCTTCATACATTTTTAGAGGTCATCTCTGGTAGTAAAACCGAATCAATGAGGGACTTCTACCTGTGTTATCCTGCAATTCTCACAAACACATTAGTCCCTCAACTAGGTTTGTCGTCAATACTCCAAAACCAACTAGGGGTGGCACTAGATGCACTTACACCTCCTAGATCCCCGCATTCCACACCATTGCGGCGGCTTCTGTTGCGGCCACGGCGGCAGTGAGACTCTTTGCATGCTCAACTAGGCACTCCTCCTCCCATAGGAATTTGATGTAGCGCGCAAGGACGTTTACGGACATGCGGGCCTCCACCTCCCGCCTTCGGGCCACGGTGGCGAAGCGGGTGATGACCCCGGTGGTCAAAGGTGGGGTGGTGGCCACGACGGCCACCTCCCGTCTTTGGGCCGCGGTGGAGCAAGTGTTGGCCACGGCGACCGACGGTGGGGTGGCGGTCAAGATGGCCACCTCCCGCCTTCGAGCCGCGGTGGTGGAGTAGGTGATGGCCCTGGCGGCCGATGGTGGTGTGGCGGCCACGACGACCGGCGGTGGGATACTTGGCTGGGACCGGCGGTGATTTTTCCTGTAACGAGTGATTGATTTTGCTAGGGATCTACAATGCTGGTGGTTTTTGCTGTGATTGGCGATGGATTTTGCTGCGACCGACGAAATTTTTTGCTCGAACAACGATGATTTTGATGCAATCAGCGGTGCGCCCTGAGCCACGGCACAACAAGGGATGTTGTAACCTTGTTACGATGAGTTACAATCGTCCCTGATGGGTGTGGGCGGCGCTCGAGGCGTGCTCTCTCCTTGCGCGGGGTGTGATTTTGGGGCCAAATAAAAAAGCAATGTGAGGGAAAATTTTGACAGTTGGGAAACGACGCAATTGACACACGGGATGCGTCCAGCCGAGGGGCTGGCGCTGGTAGACCGAAGCCTAGCACCATCCTTTCAGGGGGTATGAGGGGTTTTCTCTCTTCCGTTTAGTTCAAATTATACCTGGCCATTGGCAGCCCGGCCCGCTCAAAGGCTTCGAGGTGGGTTGCTCTCAAACGACAAAAGCCGTGCACTGAAATCTGAGCAGCCAACCGTTTATGGTTGTGGGGGTGGGCTATTTATAGCCACTTGGCAACCCGACCTGATTTGTCCGAAATGACCCTGGGTCACTAAGGAACTGACACGTGTCTCAACGGTCAGATTTCAAACTCTCATGGCAACTTTACTTGGGCTACAAGCAAAGCTGACTTGTCCGGCTCTGGACAAGATTCGCTCTCATTGTCTTCACTCGAAGACATAGGTTTTTGGTTTAGGCATCACTTCAGTCATTCTGACTGGTTCTCCTGGACCCCACTTAACAGTACGGTGGTTCCTATGACTCAACACAAAAGAAAAAGAACTACAAAGTCTTCGAGCTCCATAGGCTTCATAACGTGTCTTCTTTTGTCATAGTCTTCAATGTGAATATCTTCATATACCACCTTTGCTTCAATGTCTTCATACATTTTTAGGGGTCATCTCTGGTAGTAAAACCGAATCAATGAGGGACTTCTACCTGTGTTATCCTGCAATTCTCACAAACACATTAGTCCCTCAACTAGGTTTGTCGTCAATACTCCAAAACCAACTAGGGGTGGCACTAGATGCACTTACAATCTCCCCCTTTTTGGTGATTGATGACAAACTAGTTGAAGTTTTCAACGGGGAATATAGTCTGTGAAATTGTAAAGGATAAGGAATTGTCTTCATAAGTTGCACGGGCTCCCCCTGAAGATGTGCATATAAGTTAATTTGCTTTTGGAATGCAAATGCACATGGCAGGTTGTATTTGGAGATCCACTTCAGCTTATGATGACAATCCACTATGCATGTGAAAGTATATGAAGATAATGACATGCATAATGGAAAATGGACGTCTGCAGAATGATCTAAGTGCGGAATTTATCGTCGCACATGCGGAATTTATCTTTGCAAAAACAGAGTGACAAACAGGTAGCAGACAACCATCAAGTCTAAGTGTTACAACTCAAAGAAGCAAATGTAGCAAAAACGGGAGTTGTAAGAACGAAGCAAAATGTAGCAAAATATAAGGGCACCCGCCCATATTGACCCGCTTGAAGACTATAAACATCATATGCTTCTCCCCCTTTTGTCAGTGATGACCAAAAAGGTTTGAAGACATAGAGTTTTCTACCCGTTCCCAGGAGCAGCAGGGTCGTTGGAGGTGTGTGGCGGTGCAGACGAGCTTGGAGGTGCTGAAGCAGGTGGTGGTGATGTAGCATCATCTTCTTCATCAATGATTCTGGCAGTGACTGTGGCAGCAGATGAAGAAAACTCAGAGTCTTCAAGTGATGGTGTGTTGCGCATCACAGCCCTTCTAGGAGGTGTGGTGTCAAACTTGAATCGCTCTGTGAAGCCATCCTCTTCAAGTTCAGCTTCAGTACATATCATTGAGAGCCCTTTTCATGTACGACGGCAGGTTTCATGTGTAACGAAGGCATTCTTGGTGGCAAGGTTTCGAAGACGATTGACATCCACCAAGAGGCTTTTCATCTGACGCTTTAGCCAGTCGTGATGCCTATCTTGCTTTTGGTGAAGGGCCACAAGAAGCTCTCGGTCAGTGAGGGCATGAGCGCGCTTCTTGGGTCTTTGAGCATTTGTGCTGTCTGTGGCTTCAGTAGATGCTGGGTGTGGCGCACGTGTAGTGCCAGCCAACGGATACACCCTGGATATGGCTTCAACACCTTCATCATTCTGAGTGAAGCTCTGGTGTTCTGCATTCTGAAGACTTATCGGTTGCTTGGCAGGCTCAGGATATACAGCTTCAGTAGAGGTATCCACATCTGGCAAGAAGATCCGATGGTTTCGGGCTGAGGGCTGATACGAGATCGCAGAGTGCAGTTTGATCAGCCTCATCACCCAAGGAGCATAGAACTTCAAACCAAATAATTCTGAGCCTGACGCTGCAAGTTGGCGTATGAAGAGATCCTGTGCGTTGAAGCATTTGCCATGCAGGATATAGAATATGAGAGTCTTCATTGCACCCTCAATCTTGGCATGTGGAGAGTGTCCCTTAATGGGCCAGAGAGTCCGCCGGATGATGTGATATATGGTCCTGGGCAGGTACTCAAGGTCTTCAACGAAGAACTCAGTTGGATAGGGTGCATCATGAGGCAGTGGCTTCATCATTGAGAGCATCTGACTCATATTTGGTTCAGGCCTCTAGAATATGCTCTCAATAGCTTCAGAATGTGGTTGATAGCCTTCCTCAAAGAATTCGCCAGGAGTGGGCAGGCCGGTGAGCTCAATGATATCAAATGCATTGGCTTCATGATGGACATTGCCGGTCATCCACTCCAGGACACAAGTCTTCGGATCTCTGTTGTATCCTTTAATGTGGAGGGTGGCATAAAACTGAAGCAGAAGCTCTTCATTCCAGTGCTCTTCATCTGTGACAAACGGCAGCAGACCCACTTGCTTAAAGCAATCCAAGGCTTCCTCAAGACATGGCAGACCAGCAATGGCTTCAACCTCAAGGCGCTTGTGTGGGAAGATGCGACCTTGGTTGTATAGGATGCTTGAGTAGTAGCTGCGCCGAGGATAGCTCCAGAACCTATCTGATACAATCCTTTCCCTTGAATAGGGGTTCTTGGAGCTGTTGAAAAATGTATTGTCTGCCTTGAAGCTATTAATATCAAAGGAGCCAGGTGCTGATGCAGGACCTGGGAACCTTGGCAGCCTTGGGACTGGCTTCTGAACATGAGGCCTGTGCTCAACATGGTAATCAAATTGAGGACCTACAGGAGACTCAGGAACAGAAGTGTCTGGCTCAGTAGCTTCGCTGTCTGCTGAAGCATTTGGTGGGGCGGGCTCCACATTGGCTTTAGTGTTTGTGGTGGCAGCCTCAACATTTTCTTCCTCCGGTTGTGTAGTTGGAGGGACAACCTCAGGCATGTTCTCTTGGAGAACTGCATCTTGATGTAGCGGGGGAGTGGGTTCTGGTGGTGCTTCTTCATTGTCTTCGGCTGATGCAGCCGGAATTTCTTCAGTATGAACTTGAGGCCTTGGACCTTTGCGAAGCCTACAGAACACAGACGACGCTTGTGGGGTTGGAGTGGGCTGGTCCTCAAAGTCTTCTTCCTCCTGAGGGCGATCCGCCCATGACTCATCTTGTGCCATTGGCGTCAGAGGACGACCAATGCTGGTGAGTTTGCTTGTTTCAAGCTGAGGAAGGGCTGCACCATCTTGTACATTGTCCTGGTGACCAATGTCTTCAGCAACGATGGGGTCGGCTGCTGGAATGTCTTCTGCTTCAGGAGCCTCTGTGGAAGCAGGCTCATGAACTGTCAATTGGCGTTCTGGGTTTGGGCGAACCATAGAGATAGGTTCAACCATCAAGGGCTCTATGGGAGCAGCCCGAGATTTCTTGACTTTGCACTTCTTCTTGCTGGGGTCAGAAGGAGAGGCTTCAGAGTGTTTCCTCTTCCTAGCTTCAGCCTCTGCATTCCGTGTCTTCTTAAGCTCTGAAGCGGTTGACCGGCTCTTTGGCTTCGAGCTAGTCGTGGCGGTTGGGAAGACAATCGGAATAGCTTCTTGTCTTGGTGCCTCTGGTTCATTGACAGCAGGCTGCTTCTTCTTCTTCGCGGCCATCTTGGGGTCGATGCCAGGACGCCCAAGTGCCTTGCGCTTCTCGGCCTCATTGTAGGCCTGCACACATCGTTCTGCCAGAGACTTCATCCGCTCACGCGAGCCCTGAGCTTCAGCATGCTTCTTCAGGAAATTTTCCTTGAGCTCATGCAACATGGTTTTGAAGCTCTTCACTTCCTGCATGCTAAGCCTGGCCATGTGCTTCTTGAACTGAGCCTTTTCATGATCAATTTTCTGCTTCAGCTCAACTATGCGCTGAGCAATGGCAAGTTCTGAAGCAATTGCGCCTTGGAAGGCGACGCTGAGGCCGACAGGCAGCTGCAGATCTTCGAAGCTTATGTCTGGGGAGGCAAACCATTCGTCGATGAAGTTGTGGATGATGGCGACATCAAAGAGAGGCAAATTGTTGAAGATTTCAGCTTCTTCTTTGCTTTTGATAAGCTGCTCTAGAGCGTCATCTCCAAGATCTTCATCGCTTGATAGATCAATGGCTTCGCTGCGCAGAATGACAGCAGCAGTGAGCTCTTTGCCGGTTTGTTGCTGGGGCTCCTTTTCTTTCTGGGGCTTGGAGACGCGGGATACGTCTTCAGACTGCACACTGACTTCAGGAGGTGCAGTTTTCAATGGCTTCGCCCTTGAGATTTTTGAGGCAGGGGCTGGCTTTGAAGCTTTTGGCTTCTTTGACTGCTTTGGCTTCGGCATAGCAGGAGCTTCATCAGACTCAGAGTCAGCTGGAGGGTCATTCACAGCAGTCCCTTGGACTAAGATGTGGGTGATCAGGCCCTCAAGATTTGCAAACGGACCGATGATATTGGGTTCTGCGTAACATGTGCCATCTGCCCTTGGTGCTGAGGGGCCAGGGTTGAAGTCTAACCCAAATTTCTTCTTGTTCAGCTTCGCTGACTGTTGAGCAAACTGGAAGTTGCGCTTGAAGAGATTTTCGTCACGACACCAGAGGAGTGACGATGGATGCGCATCATCAGGCTGTGGTCCTCGGACCATGCATGGGTAGAAGCCTTGAGCAATGGCTTCACCTCTGGTCTTGGGTATGAGATTCTTGTAAAGGATGTCCCCCCATGGCTTCTTGATGGCACATTTCTCAGCATACTCCTGGGTGACGAAGCGGTATTTGAACCACTGTTCTGCCCAATAGCGTCGAATCCATTGGATTCGGGTCTTGCGCTGCCCATAGCTCTCTTCTGGATCTGTTTTGTACATTTCTGCCAAGTCTTCAGGCAGATCTTTGGAAGTTCCTTCACATCTCTGTCTGGCCCCCTTCCTTGCTGCTGCTTCTGAAGCCATAAACTTTAACTTGAAAGGCTTCAAAACTTTCAAATGCTTCAAAGGCTTTCCTTTTCTGGACCAACAGGAACTGGCTTTAGGAGAGTTTATGTGATGCTGTAGGAATTCTGCAAATGAATGCAGACTATGAGAACCGAAGGATTCTCCCACGGACATGTACCTATGACAGCATTAAGGTGTGAGGGAAGGGGAAGAGGTCATATGCATTCTCAGAAGGTTTTGAAGATTAATCAGTTTAGAAGGCATTGACCTCATCGTGCGAAGACATTCACTCATAGATAAGAAGTTGGTTCCAGATTTGTACGAACCCACAGATCAGTACAAGTGAGGAATCTAACTACTTTATGAAGCACAAGTGAAATATACTAGGCATGTTATGAGATGCAGATTGAGAGATCTAACTTGTGTGAAGATAAACCTCTTATGGTAGAAAGTGACAGAACCATGAGATCAAAAGGGGCTGTAAAAAGAGGTTTTATTTACCACACTTGGAACTGCTAGACGAAGTGGGAGATGATGCCGAGCAGTTCAGTCCTCCGTGCCCTAACTTGGCGACGGAAGACACCTACGGCGACGGCGGAGAGAACGATGTCCGCGATCGGCGTGAAGACGGCGTCGGAGAAGTTGCGGCAGCGAAGCGCTTCGTCGCCGGCGTCGTCGAGTTCTAGCGGTGGCGCTAGGGTTCGTGCGAGGGTGGAAGAAGGAGATAATGACCGCGGTAAGTGTGAGTTTATAGGCTCAAGGGTGGCACTGTGCTATTACACAGGTGCCCCTGGCAATTCGCATCTGAGGAACGCGTGGCCAGTTTGCGGAAGTTTTGGGTTTGTTCCACGTCCCACGCACGCCTGAATTGTCGGGCGGTCGTTCCTGCTTCTCCGGATTTTATGTGGAGGAATGAGCATTGAAAACGGACTTTATGGTTGTCTCTTTATCTTCTGCTGACAAGGACGCAGTGAAGACATTCGACAGTTTCAATAGAATGCATATGACTTGGAGAGATAGAATTTGAGATGGAAAGCATAGAGAGATTAGGGTTCGATCACATTCACTTAGTTCAAAAGATTCAACCAAGAAGACATAGCTATAAGTGAATGCTGTAGAGGACAGAACACTAGTATGTATATATCTATATAATCAACGTAGTGAAGATAATCATGAAGACATATTGAGTTCGAAGCCAAACCAAATGTGAAGATATTGCAAGGTAACGCCATGAGGGAAACACTTCAAAATAGAACATTTGGTGGTGGCGTTACCCACCGTATAGGAAGTATTAGACCCAGACACGGTGCACAATTATCGTGGCGCTCCGAAGTCAAATTCCACATTAATGTATTCACACTTAGAATGTATGTCTTCATTGATTGAAGATATACTTTACTTTGTGTGTTGCACATCTAAGTCGTCAATATGCATAAGTGTTAGGATGTGTGCCTGATCACAGGACATTTGAGGATTCCAAGATATTTAGCTCACATCGTAACTTGCAAAACCTCTTCTCATCCAAGGGCTTGGTGAAGATATCTGCCAATTGCTCTTCAGTGTTGACGTGTATGATATCAATGTCTTCCTTCATAACATGATCTCTGAGAAAGTGATGACGAATTTCAATGTGCTTTGTCTTCGAGTCCCTGAACTGGGTTGTTGGCAATCTTGATGGCGCTTTCGTTGTCGCAGTAGAGTGGAACTTGCTTCAGATGAATGCCATAGTCCTTGAGTGTTTGCTTCATCTACAGAAGCTGAGCGCAGCAAGATCCAGCAGCAATGTATTCAGATTCAGCAGTGGAGAGAGATACACAGTTCTGCTTCTTTGAAGACCAACATACAAGTGATCGTCCCAGAAAGTGACATGTGCCTGATGTAGACTTGCGATCAACCTTGTCACCAGCATAATCAGCATCCGAAAATCCAACCAAATCAAACTCTGAGCCCTTTGGATACCATAATCCTAGAGTTGGGGTGTGAGCCAAATATCGAAGAATTCGCTTCACAGCTAAGTGATGCGACTCCTTTGGTGCCGCTTGAAATCGAGCACACATGCAAACACTAAGCATAATATCTGGCCTAGATGCACATAAATAAAGCAAAGACCCAATCATGGAGCGGTATACCTTTTGATCGAACTCTTTACCATTGTCGTCAGGACCTAGATGATGTTTGGCTGGCATTGGTGTTGTGAAGCCTTTGCAGTCTTGCATACCGAACTTCTTCAGGCAATCTTTGAGATACTTCTCTTGAGATATGAAGATGCCATTGCGTTGTTGTCGTATTTGAAGACCAAGGAAGAACTTCAGCTCCCCCATCATGGACATCTGATATTGCTCTTGCATCATATATCCAAACTCTTCACTGTACTTCTAATTGGTGCAGCCGAAGATAATGTCATCCACATATATTTGGCACACAAACAGTTCACCATCATATGTCTTCGTGAAGAGAGTGGGATCCAGGGAACCAGGTATGAAGCCTTTGCTCTTCAGGAAGTATTTGAGTGCGTCATACCAGGCCCTAGGGGCTTGTTTGAGGCCATACAGTGTCTTGTTGAGCTTGTATACCATGTCAGGATGTTTTGGATTTTCAAAGCCAGGTGGTTGTGCAACATACACTTCTTCTTCAATCTTGCCATTGAGAAAGGCACTTTTCACATCCATTTGATATAGAAGTATGTTATGATGATTTGCATAGGCCAGCAGTATGCGTATGGCTTCAAGCCTAGCCACAGGAGCAAATGTTTCATCGAAGTCAATGCCCTCCACTTGAGTATATCCTTGAGCAACGAGACGAGCTTTGTTTCTGACAACTTGACCATGCTCATCTTGCTTGTTGCGGTATATCCATTTGGTGCCTATTATGTTGTGCTTCCATGGATCAGGACGCTTAACCAGTTCCCATACATTATTCAGTTCAAACTGTTGAAGCTCTTCTTGCATAGCTTGAATCCATTCAGGTTCCATGAAGGCTTCTTCAACTTTCTTGGGTTCTGATATTGATACGAATGCGAAGTGCCCACAGAAATTCGCCAGTTGAGTTGCCCTTGAACGAGTGAGTGGACCAGGTGCATTGATGCTGTCAATTATTCTGTCAATTTGCACTTCATTGGCAACACGAGGGTGTACAGGGCGAAGACTTTGCTCTTGCTGATCTGTGTTGTAGTTGGGAGGAATGTCTTCAGGCTGAGCATTGTCTTCATGTTGATCAGGTGCTGAGATGATAAGTTCTTCTTCAGGATGAGCTTCAGAAGTTATAATCTCTCCAGTTCCCATAAGCTTGATTGATTCATTAGCTGGAACTTCATCTAGCACATTTGGCAGTTGCTCTCTTTGTGAACCATTTGTCTCATCGAACCGCACATCCACTGTTTCAACCACTTTGTAATGAAAGAGATTGAAGACTTTGTAGGAGTGCGAATCCTTTCCATATCCAAGCATAAAGCCCTCATGTGCTTTTGGTGCAAACTTTGAGGTGTGGTGTGGGTCCTTGATCCAGCACCTTGCTCCAAATACTCTGAAGTAACTGACATTTGGCTTCTTGCCAGTTAGGAGTTCATAAGATGTCTTGTTCAGAAGCTTGTGAAGATAAACGCGATTGATTGTATGGCATGCAGTGTCAATAGCTTCAGTCCAGAATTTTCTTGGAGTCTTGTATTCATCTAGCATTGTTCTGGCCATCTCAATGAGTGTTCTGTTCTTGCGTTCGACGACGCCATTCTGCTGTGGCGTGTACGGAGCTGAGAATTCATGTGTGATGCCCAAGGTATCAAGATATGTATCAAGGCCAGTGTTCTTGAATTCAGTGCCATTGTCACTTCTGATGTGCTTTATCTTGGCGCCAAAATTGTTCATAGATCGATTGGCGAAGCGTCTGAAGACATCCTGCACTTCAGTCTTGTAAAGGATTATGTGCACCCACGTATATCTAGAATAATCATCAACAATGACAAAGCCATAGAGGCAAGCAGAAGTAGTAAAAGTTGAGTAGTGAGTGGGACCGAAAAGATCCATGTGGAGCAGTTCGAAGGGTTGTGTAGTGGTCATGATTGTCTTCGAAGGATGTTTTACCCTTGTCATTTTCCCTGCTTCACAGGCACCGCATAAGTGATCTTTCTTGAACTTGACGCCCTCGATGCCTATGACATGCTTCTTCTTCGCAAGGGTGTGGAGGTTCCTCATGCCAGCATGCCCAAGCCTCCGATGCCAAAGCCAGCATTCTGAAGCTTTTGCAAGAAGACATACTGCCAGTTGTGGCCCTGCTGAGAAATCTACCACGTACAAATCATCTTTCCGATACCCTTCAAACACTAGAGACTTGTCAGATTCCATTAGTACCAGGCAACGATATTTTCCAAACATTACGATCATGTTCAAATCACAAAGCATTGAGACAGACATTAAGTTGAAGCCAAGGGATTCAACAAGCATGACTTTATCCATGTGTTGATCCTTTGAGATTGCAACTCTACCTAGACCCAATACCTTACTTTTACCAGTGTCAGCAAATGTGATGTGACTCTTGTCGGATGGACGTAAGGTTGAGTCCATAAGAAGGCTTCTTTTGCCAGTCATGTGATTTGTACACCCACTGTCAATAATCCATTCTGAAGACTTTGAAGTCGCTGGTGTCGTACCCTACAGTGCAGTTAGGGGGATAGGCTTCACGAAGAGAATTGTGAAGCAAAAACATTTGACGAACCAGTGGGTTACGAAAACTTAGATCCAGATTAGGACTAATAGGGAGAGTAGCATGCGATTCAGGAACGAAGTACATAATGATGCCATTTGGGCATTTTATCTTGCGCCCCACAAGATTTTTAAGGTCCCCAGCAATAGCATCAAAAGATTTTGTTTTTGTGCTGGAGACCTTTCCCTGCAAAAGAGAGTTAAGCTTTCTTAACCACCCACATCTTCAAGGGTGGCTTAGAAGCTATAAGTCTAAGTGCAGCATCTAAGAATTTTGGCTTTGAAGCCTTAGCAAACAGTCTAGCAGGTGGACAATAATACTCATAGGAATAAGCAGAATAATTTTTGGTCATATGAACATGACGGTTCGAAGAACCGCTCTCATATTCGTATGCCTGAGTATGGTTTCCCTGCAAAACATTTGCGTTAGTGTGACTCAGGTGAGTCCTCTGTTTGTATGAAGCCTTTGGACCGTATGAAGCCTTTGGTCTGAGGTTTGTCTTCTTCAAGTGAGATGTCATGAAGACATTCACAGGAAGATTTTTCAGACACTTTTTTGGAACCCAGATCTTCTTCATAGGCGGTCCATTCCTGCAGTTAGTACCAATGTACCTGGCAAACACTTCACCATTCTGATTCTTAAACAGTTTATAGTTTGCATCAAAGGATTCATCAATGATAATGGGGTTAGCACAAGTGAAGCCAGATAAATTGGATGGATCTGCTGAAAGTTCCTTTGCAGCAACCCATGTGGTTTTGGGGTACTGCTCAGGTTTCCAGTAAGAGCCATCTGCGTTTATTTTCCTCACGAACCCAACACCCTCTTTCCTGGGTTTTCGGTTCAGAATCTGCTTCTTGAGGACATCACATAATGTCTGATGTCCTTTAAGACTTCTGTACATCCCTGTTTCAAGCAATGTCTTCAACCTAGCATTCTCATCAGCAATAGCAGTGGTATCCTCAGCAGAGGGGTTAGTTACCACATCAGCAGTTGAAGATATTGCAACAGCAGTAGCAGTGGAACATTCAGCAACAGAAGTAGCATTATCACGCTCAATGCATTTAAGACATGGTGGTTCAAATCCTTCCTGAGAGGGACTGATCTGTTCGGCGCGAAGTGACTCGTTTTCCTTTTGAAGATCTTCATGAGCCGCTCTCAATTTCTCAAGTTCTTGCTTCCTTTGAAGATAATCATAGGAAAGCTTTTCATGAGTCGTTGAGAGAGTATCAAGACGATCTTCAAGTTCCTGATACTTAACGTGAAGATTTTTTATGTCTTCAATTAAGGATTCAGATCGAGTCATTTCAGCACCCAACAGATCATCGCTTCTGTCTAACAGTTTTTAAATATGTTCCATAGCTTTCTGTTGTTCAGTTGCAATTTTAGCAAGTGTTTTGTAGCTGGGTTTTGAATCACAGTCAGAGTCATCGTCACTAGATGTTTGATAGCGAGTAGTGCGTGAGTTTACCTTGGCACCGCGTGCCATGAAGCAGTAGGTAGGAGTGGAGTCGTTCTTGTCATTTGCATCGGCGTCGGTGATGCAGTCATTGTCTTCAGTGTTGAAGATGGACTTGGTGACGTATGTTGTAGCCAGACTCGCAATGCCAGAATCAGACTCCTCCTCAGCCTCCACCTCCGCCTCCTCAGAAGAGGACTCCTCCTCTGAATCCATTTCCTTGCCAACAAATGCACGTGCCTTGCCAGATGAGCTCTTCTTGTGTGATGAAGACTTTGAGGAAGATTTGGAATAAGACTTTGAGTATTTCTTCTTCTTCTTGTCGTCAGAATCATATTCCTTGCTCTTCTTCTTCCTTCTGTTCTCATTGTCCCATTGTGGACACTCAGAGATGAAGTGTCCAGTTTTCTTGCACTTGTGACATGTTTTCTTCTTGTAGTCATGAGCAGAAGCTTCATCATTCCTTGAGCTTGATCGTGAAGATTTTCTGAAGCCTTTCTTCTTGGTGAATTTTTGGAATTTCTTCACTAGCATTGCAAGTTCTCTTCCAATGTCTTCAGGATCATTAGAACAGCTGTCAGATTCTTCTTCAGATGAGGAAACAGCTTTTGCCTTCAAGGCACGAGTTCGCCCATAGTTTGGACCGTAGATATCTCTTTTCTCAGAAAGCTGAAACTCATGTGTGTTGAGCCTCTCAAGTATGTCAGACGGATCGAGTGTCTTGAAATCAGGACGTCCTTGAATCATCAGGGCTAGGATGTCAAACGAACTATCAAGTGATCTCAGCAGCGTCTTGACGATTTCATGTTTGGTGATCTCAGTGGCGCCGAGGGCTTGAAGCTCATTTGTGATGTCAGTGAGCCGATCAAATGTGTGCTGGACATTCTCATTGTCATTTCGCTTGAAGCGGTTGAAGAGGTTGTGAAGAACACTCATTCTTTGATCTCTCTGGGTTGAGACGCCTTCATTGACCTTGGAGAGCCAGTCCCAGACCAGCTTGGATGTCTTCAAGGCACTCACACGGCCATACTGTCCTTTTGTCAGATGGCCACAGATGATATTTTTGGCAGTAGAGTCCAGTTGAGTGAACTTCTTGACATCAGCAGCAGTGACACCTTCTCCAGCCTTGGGAATGCCGTTCTCGACGACATACCATAGGTCGACGTCAATGGCTTCAAGATGCATGCGCATCTTATTCTTCCAGTAGGGATATTCAGTTCCATCGAAGACGGGGCACGCAGCGGAGACTTTGATTATCCCTGCAGTCGACATAGCTAAAACTCCAGGTGGTTAAACCGAATCACACAGAACAAGGGAGCACCTTGCTCTGATACCAATTGAAAATGCGTTATATCGACTAGAGAGGGGTGAATAGGCGATTTTTATGAAAGTCTTCAAAACGTGAGAGTTATGAAGACAAACAGCAAAGATTATGCCTATTACTATGCAGCGGAAGTTAGATTACACTAGGCCAGCCATGGTCATGTATTCAATAGAGTGAAAGCACAATGACAAACAACTGCAGTGTAATAAGGATCAGGTAGGAAGAAGTTATGAAGCCAAACAGATCATACATTCACGTTGTGAAGACAAAAGATAAAGCAAGCATGCAATGGCTTCACAATGTGTAACAGTAATAAAAGGAAGTGAAGATGAAACCAGTGACTCGTTGAAGACAATGATATGTTGGACCAGTTCCACTTGCTGTGACAACTGTACGTCTGGTTGGAGCGGCTAGGTATTTAAACCTTAGGACACACAATCCCGGACACCCAATCCTGAACACACAGTTCAGGACACCAAGTCCTCACCGTATTCTCCTTGAGCTAAGGTCACTTAGTCCTCGCCCAATCACTCTGGTAAGTCTTCAAGGTAGACTCCCAAACCTTCACAAACTTTGTTCATTGGCAATCCCAATGTCTCTTGGATGCTCTGAACGCGACGCCTAACCGTCTGGAGGATTCACAGTCCTCAAGTGTAATAAGTCTTTAGATCACACAGACAAGAAGACCTAAGTGATGCCCAATTTGCTCTGGCTCTAGGTGGTTAGGGCTTTTCTCCTCACTAGGAATTTTCTCTCAAAGGCTTCGAGGTGGGTTGCTCTCAAACGACAAAAGCCGTGCACTGAAATCTGAGCAGCCAACCATTTATGGTTGTGGGGGGTGGGCTATTTATAGCCACTTGGCAACCCGACCTGATTTGTCCGAAATGACCCTGGGTCACTAAGGAACTGACACGTGTCTCAACGGTCAGATTTCAAACTCTCATGGCAACTTTACTTGGGCTACAAGCAAAGCTGACTTGTCCGGCTCTAGACAAGATTCGCTCTCATTGTCTTCACTCGAAGACATAGGTTTTTGGTTTACGCATCACTTCAGTCATTCGACTGGTTCTCCTGGACCCCACTTAACAGTACGGTGGTTCCTATGACTCAACACAAAAGAAAAAGAACTACAAAGTCTTCGAGCTCCATAGGCTTCATAACGTTTCTTCTTTTGTCATAGTCTTCAATGTGAATATCTTCATATACCACCTTTGGCTTCAATGTCTTCATACATTTTTAGAGGTCATCTCTGGTAGTAAAACCGAATCAATGAGGGACTTCTACCTGTGTTATCCTGCAATTCTCACAAACACATTAGTCCCTCAACTAGGTTTGTCGTCAATACTCCAAAACCAACTAGGGGTGGCACTAGATGCACTTACACCTCCTAGATCCCCGCATTCCACACCATTGCGGCGGCTTCTGTTGCGGCCACGGCGGCAGTGAGACTCTTTGCATGCTCAACTAGGCACTCCTCCTCCCATAGGAATTTGATGTAGCGCGCAAGGACGTTTACGGACATGCGGGCCTCCACCTCCCGCCTTCGGGCCACGGTGGCGAAGCGGGTGATGACCCCGGTGGTCAAAGGTGGGGTGGTGGCCACGACGGCCACCTCCCGTCTTTGGGCCGCGGTGGAGCAAGTGTTGGCCACGGCGACCGACGGTGGGGTGGCGGTCAAGATGGCCACCTCCCGCCTTCGAGCCGCGGTGGTGGAGTAGGTGATGGCCCTGGCGGCCGATGGTGGTGTGGCGGCCACGACGACCGGCGGTGGGATACTTGGCTGGGACCGGCGGTGATTTTTCCTGTAACGAGTGATTGATTTTGCTAGGGATCTACAATGCTGGTGGTTTTTGCTGTGATTGGCGATGGATTTTGCTGCGACCGACGAAATTTTTTGCTCGAACAACGATGATTTTGATGCAATCAGCGGTGCGCCCTGAGCCACGGCACAACAAGGGATGTTGTAACCTTGTTACGATGAGTTACAATCGTCCCTGATGGGTGTGGGCGGCGCTCGAGGCGTGCTCTCTCCTTGCGCGGGGTGTGATTTTGGGGCCAAATAAAAAAGCAATGTGAGGGAAAATTTTGACAGTTGGGAAACGACGCAATTGACACACGGGATGCGTCCAGCCGAGGGGCTGGCGCTGGTAGACCGAAGCCTAGCACCATCCTTTCAGGGGGTATGAGGGGTTTTCTCTCTTCCGTTTAGTTCAAATTATACCTGGCCATTGGCAGCCCGGCCCGGTCGGCTCGACCCGACCCGACTCAACCTTGTCCACGGGTCGGGCTCAGGCCTAGATTTCAAGCCCGACGGCTGGGCCGGGCTGTAACACCCCGGATGTAACTTTCCCTATTTGTACTCCAACTCTTGCCATTTCCCGCGTTAAGTTATATTTATTTCCCCGGGTTCGGGTTTTTGTCTCCATGTGTTGTTGTCGTTGTCATGCATCTCATATCATGTCATCATGTGCATTGCATTTGCATACGTGTTCGTCTCATGCATTCGAGCTTTTTCCCCGTTGTCCGTTTTGCATTCCGGCGCTCCGTTCTCCTCCGGTGGCCATTTCTAGCTTTCTTTTGTGTGTGGGGATTAAACATTTCCGGATTGGACCGAGACTTGCCAAGCGGCCTTGGTTTACTACCGGTAGACCGCCTGTCAAGTTTCGTACCATTTGGACTTCGTTTGATACTCCAACGGTTAACCGAGGGACCGAAAAGGCCTCGTGTGTGTTGCAGACCAACACCCCTCCATTTTGGCCCAAAACCCACCAAACTCTGCTCCATGTCCTAGAGCGTTCGATCACGATCGCGTGGCCGAAAACCGCACCTCATTTGGACTCTCCTAGCTCCCTCTATGCCTATATATACACCCCCCATTCCAAATTCGCGGATCCTCTCCCCCCTAACCCTAAAAAAATCCCAGGTCCGCCGCTCCGGACGTGTCCGGGCGGAGCCGGACAACGTCCGCCGCCACCGCCGCCCATCCAGGACGCGCCACGTGGCGCCCAGCGACCGCCGCCGCCGCGGCCTGCAGAGGCCCGAGGCCGGCCCTCCCGCGCCGCCTCCCGGGCCGCGCCCTCCTCCACGTGCCGCCGCCGCCGCCCGCAGCCGCCGCCACCCGCAGCCGCCGCCGCCCGCTCCGCCGCGGCCGGGACGCCGCGCCGCGCCGCCCCTCGCCCTGGCCGGCCCCAGCTCCGGCCCGGCCACCGGCGACCTCGCCGGATCCGGCGTCCCCAACCCCGGCCGCCGCCGTCCTCGACTTCCCCGGCGAGCCGCGCCACCGTCCTCGGGTTCCGTGCCGTGAACAGTAAACCCTAGATCCAGATCTGGGGTAGTTTTTTTTTCACTAAGTCCCGGATATTTTATTTAGTTCATATGCTCATGTTCGCGGCCCCATAACTTTGCATCCGTAGCTCCGATTTGGGCATATAGCATATCAAAATGTTCATCTCAGAGAGTACATCATTTCATTCCATTGCATCTTTTTCATTAGAGTTCATCTTGATGCCCGAAATGTTGTTAGAAGAGGGCTACTTGAGTTAATTGTCAGATCTGTTACTCCGTTTAGCACTTTTGTCATTTTTGCCATGATTAATGTGTGCATGATATGCCCGTGAGTTCTACATATGTTTTGTTAAGGGTTTTGCCATCTATCCAGAGGTGCAACCCATGTATTTTTAGCATGTGTGTGGTGACTTGTGTAAGCTTGCAAAGTGGTGCACTTGCTAATTCTGTTTTCAGGGACTTAGTAATTTCACTAAGTCCTGGGATTGTTTATCGTTGTTTCCTAGTGATCCGTGCCTCTTTTGAGGATGATCAGTAAGGGAGTTTTGTTAATCTTGTAGTGCTCTATCCATACATGTATTTGTTTGCAATTATGGAGCACCCTAGCTTGAGTCAATCAAGCTCTACTTTTGCTTTGTTGTGAATCTGGGCAGATCGTCAACTTGTTTGTGATTTTGCCGATGTTATTGTAGTTGATCCATGCATGCTATGCCATTGTTCTTGCCATGTCTAGCTTGTATTTTGTGCCTTATTAAAGGATGTATGCTTGTCTTGCCATGACTTGCACCGTAGTGAGTGCATCGAGCTCGTAAACATGCCTTCGTGAGTTATGTTTCAGCATGTCCCAGTTTTCACTAAGTCTTCTTAAAGGATGTTATTGTAGTTGATCCGTACATGCTATGCCATTGTTCTTGCCATGTCTAGCTTGTATTTTGTGCCTTCTTAAAGTATGTATGCTTGTCTTGCCATGACTTGCACCGTAGTGAGTGCATCAAGCTCGTAAACATGCCTTCGTGAGTTATGTTTCAGCATGTCCCAGTTTTCACTAAGTCTGAAAACGGATTATGTTTTTGCTATGTTCGTGTTCTTGTTGGTATATTTTGTGATCCCTTTTGGCTCAAGGTCACTAAGGGACTTTTGTTAAGATTGTTGAGTAGCTTCATGTCATGTCTTTCTTTGTTATGTTCAGGTCCGGTAGCATGTTGTTTTGTTGCTCCAAAGAGGGCTATATGATCTGAAATTTCAGACAAGTGTTAATTTCACTAAGTCTGAGATCTGTTTGCCATTTGCGTTTTTGCCATACTTGTTTGAACCTGTTAATGGATGATTTGGCCGTAGCTCAGTGCTAGACTTTTGTTAAGCATCTTGTGTGCATCCCTGCCATATATTTTGTTGTCATGTTTGGGTGCTGTAGCATGTTCATTTCATTGCATTTAGATGCCTACTTGCTGTAAATCGCAGACCGGTGTCATTTGAATCGCTTGCCATTTCCAAACCGTAACTCCGATTCCGACGTTCTTTATATCGTTTTCAAGCGATTTCATCTCATCTTTTCAGTGGCACACTTGTTTTTCCAAGCTGAGGCCAGGTTCATGCATTTCCTGTCATATCTTGCATTTTGCATCCCGCATCGCATCCCGCATAGCATATCATCTTTGCATCGTGTTGTTTGAGTTTGCACGTGGTTGATTGTATCCTTGTTGCTTGTTTGTCTTGTTTGGATAGATCCGGGAGACGAGTTTGCTAACGAGGAGCCCGTTGAGTTTGCTTTCGAGGATCCAGTCAACTCTGACAATTGTGCAGGCAAGATGATCATACCCTCGAAATCACTACTATCTTTGCTATGCTAGTTTGCTCGCTCTTTTGCTATGCCAATACTACGATGCCTACCACTTGCTTGCAAGCCTCCCAAATTGCCATGTCAAACCTCTAACCCACCATTGTTCTAGCAAACCGTTGATTGGCTATGTTACCGCTTTGCTCAGCCCCTCTTATAGCGTTGCTAGTTGCAGGTGAAGACTGGAGGTCATTCCTTGTTGGAACATTTATTTACTTGTTGGGATATCATTATATTGCTATGTTATCTTAATGCATCTATATACTTGGTAAAGGGTGGAAGGCTCGGCCTCTCGCCTAGTGTTTTGTTCCACTCTTGCCGCCCTAGTTTCCGTCATATCGGTGTTATGTTCCCGGATTTTGCGTTCCTTACGCGGTTGGGTTATAATGGGAACCCCTTGATATTTCGCCTTGATTAAAGCTTTTCTAGCAATGCCCAACCTTGGTTTTACCATTTGTCACCTAGCCCTTTTCTTTCCCTTGGGTTCTGCAGACTCAAGGGTCATCTTATTTTAACCCCCCCCCCCCCCCCGCGGGGCCAGTGCTCCTCTGAGTGTTGGTCCACCTGTCAGCTACCGGTGGCCACCAGGGGCAACTCTGGGCTGGCCTACCCGTACCTAGGACAATCTGAGTGTGCCCTGAGAAAGAGATATGTGCAGCTCCTATCGGGATTTGTCAGCACATTCGGGCGGTGTTGCTGGTCTTGTTTTAACCTGTCGAAGTGTCTTGAATTACCGAGATACCGAGTCTGATCGGAACGTCTTGGGAGGAGGTCTATTCCTTCGTTGACCGTGAGAGCTTGTCATGGGCTAAGTTGGGACTCCCCTGCAGGGATTGAACTTTCGAAAGCCGTACCCGCCGTTATGGGAAGATGGGAATTTGTTAATGTCCGGTTGTAGATAACTTGAACCTTAATCAATTAAAATGTATCAACTGAGTGTGTTACCGTGATGGCCTCTTCTCGGCGGAGTCCGGGAAGTGGACACGGTGTTGGAGTAATGGTTGCGCAGGTTGTTCTCTAGCTTATCGCTCGTGCTTTGCCTCCTCTTCTCGCTCTCCTTTGCGAATAAGTTAGCCACCATACTTGCTAGTCGCTTGCTGCAGCTCCACTCATATTTTACCTTGCCATTCCCATAAGCTTAAATAGTCTTGATCGCGAGGGTGCGAGATTGCTGAGTCCCTGTGGCTCACAGATTATTATTACACCAGATGCAGGGCCTGATGATTCAGCTCCAGGAAACGCGTACGAGCTCAAGTGGGAGTTCAACGAAGACTCTTAATGTTACTACGTTTTCTTTCGCGACGATCAGTAGTGGTGCCCAGTTGGAGGTGATTGGGACCGTGTCGCATGTTGGGTTCTCTTTTATTTTGGCGCCGTAGTCGGGCCATGAGTGTTTGGATGATGTAATGTTATTTATGTACTTGATTGACGTGGCGAGTGTAAGCCAACTATGTTATCTCCCTTTTTATTATCATATTACATGGGATGTTGTGAAGATTGCCTAACTTGCGACATATGCCTTCAATGCGATTATATTTCTAAGTCGTGCCTCGACACGTGGGAGCTATAGTCGCATCGAGGGTGTTACAGGGCCGAACCCGAACCCGTTGTATTCGCGCATTAATGAAGAGGCCCGACCCGAGGCACGGCGGGCTTCTAGCGTTATGGGCCAGGCTCGGGCCTGGGTTTTTTGCATTGGGCTTTGGTAGGCCCGGCCCGGCAGATGGCGAGGTATAGTTCAAATGATTGAAGGGTAACATCGACATTTAAGTCCAACTCTACAAACAAACAAAGACCCATTGTACCAGCGTCTCAAAAGGGAAAGAAAGGGTGCGCCTTCTTCGCCACCGCCGATGGCGCAGTCGCTGGCGATGACGGCGATATCCCGCCTCCGCGGTGCCGCCACCCACTCCTGCGGCGGGCACTGGCGCCGCCTCTTCTCCCGCTCCCCCGCCGCCTGCGCTCCTCTCCTCGGCCACTTTCACCACCCCACTCCGACGCCGCCCAGTCCCAAAACCCTAGCTCCGTTCCCCGGCGTGCCCACTTCCGCCTCCGCCTCCGCCTCGGCCTCGGCCCCCCTCACCTCCTCCTCCCCGCGCCTCTCCCTGGACTTCATCCCTCCCGGCTTCTCCCTATTCGACTCCCACCTCGGCCTCCTCGTCCTCCTCAAGGAGACCGAGCCATACTCCTACCTCAAGCACCCCCAGATCCTCGTCTGCGACCCGGTCTCCCGCCGCACCGCGCTTCTCCCTCCGGGGATGGTCACCTGCACGTTTAGCAAGCTCGTAAGCGTCGTGATCCTCTCCCGCGACGCGGACGGCCCGGCCGGGTCCGGGCTCTGCTTCCGGGCAGCCGTCGTCACCCTCGAGGACACCTCGCTGCGCGCCTTCGTGGCGACGTTCCGCGACGGCAAGTGCCACTGGGAGTGTCTGCTTCGGTCACAGGCGAGATGCAACGTCGACCAGCTGGAGCGCCACTGCGTGCGCGCTAGCCGGTACCTCATCTGGCACATCCGCGACGAAGGTGCCGTGCTCACATTTGACCCTGAGACTCTGGAGTTCGGCTTCGTGCTCGCGCCGCCCGCACTCGACATGGGGGATCACTTTGTCAAGTACCGCGTCGGGGTGATGCCGGACGGGCGGTTCTGCTTCGGTTCGATGTCAATGGATCACGAGAACCTGGAGCTCCGGGTGCTGGGGCCCGAGCCCAAGGACGGCCAGAACGTGTGGGTGCTGGAGAGGGAGGTGTGCTTGGTCCAGGCGTTCGATGAAATGCCGCAGCTGCCCTCGAGTTTCATCGCCCGGTGCAAGTGCACCTGGCTGAGCGACATGGATGCCGGGCGCACCGGGAGGGTGTTCATCGGCACGTCGGGCTATGGGCACTACTCGTACCATCTGGACAGCCGGAAGCTCGAGCGTCTGGTGACGGACGACGGCGAGGAGTACGGGCACCCCATGTTTGCCTACTTCTCCTTCCCGGGCTCCGAAGCCGGCTCTGACTGACAGACTCCTGGTAATTAATCATGTCCTCGCATCCCAGTTTCATGTAATGTCGGTTTATGAGTAATGCTTGGTCAAAGATATCTGTGTGAAGTTTGTTGCCTTGGGTACTTTGTTGAACTTGAACCTATATTAGTTTTATATATATTCGTCAACCCAGTTCATCAATAGTTTATAATTAGGGGAATATATGCATTCAAAGAATTTCAAGCTCTAGCGTGTTCTCTGATGATCATGTCGTGTTTACTGAAGCTTGGGTGTCTACTCGCAGAAGCTTCTGCAGATAGCATATGTTTTCGAGATCAAACTTGTACTGGAGAAATATAGCATGCATCATTGATGTACAATATTATCTCTGCTCCGAAATATAAGTCGCTGGGGGAGTTCAGTTTACACTCCCCCAACGACTTATATTTAAGAACAGAGGGAGTAGAAGATATGCATGTATGATTGTGGCAGTGTGACAATATTCATTTTTAATATGTAGAATTACAAGATGACTTGATTATAAAAATAACTTAAACTCAAGTGATCTTGGAAAAATTACATGCCAGGCCTGTAAAACTGCAATTGAAAATATTATTAATGCTTGATTCAAACACCTCCATATTAGAAAATGGAAATGCTAGGTCATCGAGGTTGATCAACAATTTCAACATTTATGTAGATCGATTTATGTAGTGATCTGTTTTATCCATTAACATAATGTGCAAAAATTTATCAATACGAGTAGAAAGGAAAAACATCTATGGATGAAGCGTCGACCATCCATGTATTTTCCAGAAGCGCATCTTAAAGAAGAGAAGCTATCACTACATTTGCACTAGGTGGGAATCTCTAGCAACAGCCTTCACCATTCTCATTGACATGCATAGAAAGAAGCTGATTAAATTCAGTTAACAGCAGGTACTACAGAAGAGTGTATTCCATAATTGTGTTGTCTGATCAAGTGATTAGGCATTACATCTGAGTTTGACTTGATGAATTTAGAACTGGACTGGTAACATGGTGATATGAATTTAGTAACTTTTCTCATTTCTATTCATATGAATCTGCACAATCTTCAGAACTTTTTTCAAGAAAGCACTTGCGTTATGTCCCCTTGGTCTGTAGAAGTAACATTTGGCCCGCGAACTCCGGTGAATATATGGCCTTTTTTAGTCACGAGTCATTTCTTAAACAAATTGGGCTTGTTATTCTCTTAGAGAACCCCTATTTCATTGGTTAGTTCACTGGGAACTGTGCTGATAACTCTGCATTTCTTATCATTCAGGGTGAAGTGAGAAGAGGTACCACGCGATTTTGCCTGAAGATGGCTCAACCGTTGCATTTCTGGTTACGTCCGTGCCGTATTACTCAGCATTGAAGATTGAACACAAAGAGGATAATGCTCTGAATCTCTGATTTCATGTCCTTGATGGGACTATTTAAACAATGTTGTTGCGATGTTTGCTAAGCATGCTTCGGAGTAGACAGTGTCCTGAAGAATTAGGTGATGTTTTGAAGTAGTGTGCTGTTTCGCAAGGATAGTTTCACATTATGCTGAGTTTTGTCAAACCATAAGAAATGCAGAGTTTATCACTTACTGGTCAACATCTTCAATTTGTGGGCTACAAGCCTACAATCCAAAATAGTCTATCAGAACAACCTATACACATTCTTGTATTGCACAAGTCCAAGAAATCAGTCTGTTTCGGATGGTTAAGCTTAAAACCTGGTCATTTGCACAATATTCCGGTTGCTTGTCAAACTGTTTTACTTCTTGGAACATGCACAGTCTAATGGATGAAATCCTTGCAGCTACGGACACTAGTGTCCAAGCCTGTAAGGATAGTTTGCCTCCCGCCCAAAAAGAGAAGAACAACACAAGTGATAAACAGAGGAAATTCAATGCATAATCTTTCTACCTGTATATGGACCCACCTGCAAACCCAAACTCGGCAGAACATGAACGGAAACATCTATGTATGTGTGCATCCAGTTCTTTCACCGAACCAGAGGAGGAGATAGACAAAAAAGAAAAAGTTTTGATTGATTCATTCTGACCTCACCTATCCCTACTCATCATCATCATATTTCTACGTACCGCATCGGCCCTGTGCTACCCACAAGGCCACAAACTCAACTAGATTACAGGCAGACCAGACCAAACCCCACGACAAGGAAAAAAAGAAACACCAGCACCAACGAGAGTCACCAAACAGAATACACAGGGAGGGCACGCTGCCCGTGCGTTTTCCGAACTTTTTGCCTCGGAAGAAGAAGAAAAACTGCTCCACGAACCAACCGGGGATGTACGACGGCCTATCCATCAGATCCAACGGCTATGCCGGCGGCGAGGTGAGGTGCGGTCCGGCCGCTTCAGCCCTGCGACTCTATGGGCGACATCATCGCCGAGAACCGGCGCTTCTGGATGCGCGGGGGGAGGTGCTTGTTGTACCTCTTGGGCCCCACCGTCCACGGCAGGAACACGCCGGTGCCGCCGCGCCCCATCCTCTTGTTGATGTTGCTGGAGGGCGCCATCACCATTGGCCTCGCCGGCGCGGCGACCATCATGACGGGTGCCGCGCGCACGGCCATGCCCCAAGCCGGGGCGAGCATGGCCTGTGGCGCCGGGCAGTAGCCGATGATGGCGCCGTTGCTGCCGTGAGGCGGTTTCTGCATGCCGGCCGTTGCCGCAGTCGGGGGAGGCTGCCAGAGCGTCATGGCCTTGGTGGGCGACGGGAGCGGGCTGAGGTCCACCGGAGTTGATGGCCTCACCCTCACGAACGTGATGCTCACGCGGCGGTTGGACGACGGGCACACGACGTGGCGCGCCATGTCCGCGCTGTTCCCGCGCATCACCAGAAGTGACCTGCAAAGATGATCCATAAACGTAAGATGCAAATTCTACTACTGCAATGCAAAGCTTTCTTCGGTTAGACGAACAGTAAGAGTAAAGTCGAAAAGAAAGTGGAAATGGCACTGACAAGGTTCTGGTAAGCGAAAGCCTTAAGCGTACATACCCTTGCTTCAGTGAGAGTGTGAGGGGTCCCTTGTAGTTGCCGTTGCTGTCAGTGACAAGTGACCTTCCAAATGCCATTGAGGTTTCAGACAGCAGGAGAGTGGAAATGGGGTTGTCCAGGTGGGGAGGCTTGAAGTAGGGCTGCGAGTGCTCCTCCTGTAAAACAATTTCATCACTTTCAGATACCAACACCTTAACAAGTTTCAAACATTTGAGTTCTCAATCTATATATGTTCATGCCCTGAAGAAAAGCACTGTGTGTTATATAGTGTAGTAGCATTGGTATCTTAGTTTTACTATTTTAGTTCGTATCTATTGAAAGGACCAAAGATACTTAATATGGACAGTTGACCCTACAAGAACCCACTAACTGTAATGTGCAAATTTACTTTGCTATTTGTATACACAAGTGGCTGGTTCTTTAAGGGGCAGAAAAGTGTGTACAGACTAGCAATTCTACTCAGATTTGACCCACACATCTCATGACAGTACAGGAAGCAAAATCTCATTTGGTTTCATCAAGTTTAGTTGTATGATTATTCTATAATTAATCACCAACCGGCAAACAGCACTGCAGCACCTACCTCATCGAAGAAATTGATGATGACACTGTTTGGTTTCCTGCTTTCTGGTATTAAGCGCCAAAGAACAAGGTGGTCGATGACAGCCTGCAGGACAACTGGGATTGGTTCTATATGACCTGCACACAAGGCCAAGAGAAAACAGGTGTTAGTTATGACATCATGCACTAGGGCATCTTCTTTGTCCGGAGAAGCGATACCCATGCAAGGATCCCACACCCAAAAGAATATTCTTGCAACTGTAAGCAAGTTGGAGGAAAAGTAGTGGTATGAGCTGAAAGTTTTCCTGAACATACAATTGGTTTCCTCTGTGGTATGTTGAAATAGTGGGACACCGAGCTGAATGATCTCTCTCTTATTCCCTTTGATCTGCTTGTTGAAGAATATGAAGGTCTCACCTAGATTTGAAACTAGAGAATTAACATCACAACGATCAATGAAATGGCACAAGGGCAAACATGCCAACAGAGTGCCACAATTGAAAGACAGGGTAGCCGGGCGCACTTCACAAAGCTAACAAGAAAATTCTGTCAAGTTAAGGCAGCTTACTTGCATATGAAGATTTTGGCCAAAACACTAATGAACTATACCAACGTTGTGGGCTCTATGTCAAACCTTAACTGAATCATACTTATCAGAGATTAAGCAAGGCTAGCAGGTTGAGATTATACTTGGATCAACGTTTTGTGGTGCACACATTTGGAGGTGTTGTTAGAATTCCTATCCAATAAAGAGAAGTGATCTAACATGTTACTATATTTAATATATACATTCATGCCTAACTTTTCTTCTGTCATTGAGAGGCAACGTTAAAGTTAGCTCGGTGAAGAAAACTACACATCCAAATAGGCCAGGTATTATAGTCAGTGTGTCACTAGGTTGATGGTTGTACCTTCTCACATGCGAGTTTTACATTTCGTAAATTAGGATAACCGGCAGCTTTCTATGCAACAGCAAGTACTCAACTATACTAATTTAGCCTAAAAATGGAGAGATTTGTTAGGACCTAGAACCTGTAGGTACTGAGTCAGTTAGCACAAAAGTGCATCAGACAAAACCATCACCACCGTTAGAAAAAGTAGTAGTGCGCGAACTAGGACCACAGTTAGGTGCCCTAGGGATATTTGGTATCTTCAAAGCATCAATTGGATAGTATCAGAGGTAGTTGTGGTCTTGTGGGCACAACAGAAGTATCCCGAAAGGAATGTAAACAAAAAATAAGTAGGAAGATAAATTGCACCACAGAAAACAATGCCCAAATGCTCCAACGTTTGAACATTTAAAGAAGGAAAAAACTTCAGGGCCACAAAACACAACTTACCTGAAAGCTCCCCATTTCTACCAGCCTGGCGAATTTCATTGATGAAATCAGCAACCTTCATGAGCTCCATTGTTGTGAACACATCTTCATATATCTTCAGGCCTTTCACAACGTTAACCTGGTAACACAAGGTCATAAACATATTGTTAGAAAAGAGCACCTTTACAAGAAGTATATGATAAACTGGTAGATCAATGGGTGTGCTACTACTTCCTACAGCATCTCTAGTTCTTCAATACAGAAAGTTTGCCGAGTGGTGTAAAGATGGAACTCGCCATGTGCCCCTTCACGGACTCCTTCGCCATGAAACCTTTCTGGATCTTGATCCTCTCTGGGCGGGCGATGCACTCGTCGTGGTCAGAGCAGATAGGGTAGCTCTCTGGTAGGCTGTGCCCGCCTTGAGATCCTTGGTCGGTGTTATCTGCTGAGTAACATAAATCTCAGAGGGGTTCCAAGCATGGTATAACTGTGCATTTCGATTAGCGACTGCAAAACGCACAGAGTGTTTTTTAAGTATGCTATCTAGTTTCAAAAGAAAAGAAAACAATCCTGTGCTCCACTGAGAAAAGCATTAGCAAATGCAGCAAATAAATACGGAAGAAGTGCGTCATCAGTAAAATTCTGTTCTGGTTGGTTTATCCTTCAGCTCACACGGAAAAAGCAGGTGGTTGCATGAAGGTGTTCACAAAATGAGAAACGTAGCTAGCATGCTTGCTAGGCCACCAACGGCAGCTTTTGGACAGGAATCCTCTAACAATTTTAGAATACGAAATGTTTTTAGCCTCAGCTTTTCTCGCATGGCGTATTCTGATCTTCACCTAGTGGGTACAGTCACGCAGCAACAAAAGGTCTAGTTGATCACCCGTTTGATGTTTTGAACTTACACTAGACTAGATGGCTCTATCGTGCAGCACAGTTAGCATGATGCAGTTTCATTCGATCTTTCAAGATCACCATCATAACACAGGACGAAACTGAAATGACCTTGTGTGGAAGTTTTCCAAGGTATAGTCGTAGTCCATTCATGTCATTTTCTACGGAGCACGGCGTGGAGAGAAAAGAGAGGCTGCCTTTCGTGGATGTAGAAAAGTGGGTATGACCGAGAGATTCTCTCGAGTCGAATGTACATGGACATTAGCACATCGGCATAAGTGTGGGGGCGACCGAGCAGGGACCAATACGCTGTTCAATTATTGCGAGAGGAGGAAAGCAGTATTGGGATGGTGATATCACAGCAGCCTCTCTATGTATCGCAGAACATCTCACTCCTTTTTCCTAGGCACAGGAAAACATGAGATTTTTCTTGCCCTCCCTTTTAAAAGGTGCGGCCTCTCAGTTGTCAATTTGGAAGGGATCGCGGGAAATCTTTAAAAATGCTTCGAAGGTTGGCGGGCTTAGCAGGAAACCGACAAGGCCGCTTCAGTGATGATCACATCAGCTGAGCATATCATCGGCCCACATGCATATGCGACACTGGCAACGCTGGTGGCAACTTAGCCCAACCTAATATAAGTTATCAATTCAAAATCTCGTGAAATAATCATAGTATAATCACGTGCTTAACACGCCCCTGCATGGCTGCACCACCTACCGCTGGCCCCTGCCTGAAGACTAACGCGAGAGCAGCCGCGGCCCACAGGTGTACGGTGTACCGATTTTCTCAGGACGGTCTTTCGAGAAGAAACGCAGCCAGAAGGGACCCGCGGAATGCCTGGTTGATTGGGCCGGGCCCAGCAGCCAGCGGCCGAGGGCGGGCCACGTGTACAGCGCACAGTCGGAGGAGCGGCCACTTCGATCGGCATGGCACCAGATCCAGCCAGCCTCGGCCGGAGATCTTGGGCTTCTCGAACCCGATCCGGGTCCAGTCGAGTCGCTCTTCGACACGTGCAGGCCGTGGTGGAAAGGAGGAGGCGTGCAGGGATTTAATTTTCCACGGTGGCGGTCATGTGGGTCCATTAACTCGCGGCTCCTTCCGCTTGATTGCGATCAGACGGGTCGTCACCGCTGGCGCCAGGCTCTGAATTCTGACCGGGGTGACGCCCTCCTCATGAGACCCACGCCAATACTACCAAGGGAATTGTACTCGCGTAGGCCACGCCTCCGGCTGCAGGGCATGTCTTCCAAAAGTCCTGTAGGAGGCGCTGGGCAAAAGACTCGTGTTTCCACTGAAACTATACCATTGAATTCTAGCCGTGTGTCCCCCCCAAGGGATTCCTGGCACAAGTTATTATGCGTGGCAATTCGAATTGGTACAACTTGAAAAAAGATTATGGCGCATGATTTGGTTCCTATGCTCTTTGCAATCACTCGCGTCGCTCTCATAGTGACAGTGAACTAACCTGATGAGCAATTTCTTTTAAAAAATATAAACATGCATGTTGTATCATGACAATTCAGAGTATTTTATTCAAGACAAGAGAAAATTATTCCCGATGGAAAAAATGTCAACTCTTACGTGTCCAACTTTGTAGCGACGCGACAAATGCAACCATGGGCAGTCAATCTCGAAAACAGAGACGACAAATCAAAACTCATAAAGTATCTTCATTGATGTTCTTTTCTTGCGTGTAAGAAATGCATTCCCGACTCTCCTACTCTCTTTTTTTTTTGACCTGGTGACAAAGCGTGATCGTTCGTCACCCCAGCCCAAAGATGAAGATGGCAGACCTCATCCCGAGCCGCGGAGCGCTTGAAAACACAGCCAGAAAGTTAAAAACAACTCCAAAGCAGAGAGGTTCAAACTCGGTGTCATCGCTAATTAATCTCCTCATTCAAAAGGGGCGAAGGATGCAAAGGTTTTGTCGAGACCGGCGGTGCCAAATCTGGTGACCCCGGGGGCACATGCTAGCCAGACTCACCTGAAATATTTTATGCCGCCCGCCCTCCGCGACGCTACAGCCTAGCATCGCTGGAGCATATGCCCCATGGCAGCCTGTTGGCGCCCCTCGCCAGGCCGCAACACACAACGGTGGTGCCCTCGATGCCGCTGGAGTGGAACCGCCGCGAGCTGGCTGCCGGCCGGGAGGACAAGGGCGTCAGAGTCCCCGCCACGGCGCGGCACGTTTTGCACCCCCGACAGGCGATGGTAGTACGTACCAGGAGTACATTAATTTGGCAAAGCCCCCACACCAAAAGTAAACACATGAGCTAATTACTGGTGACGGGTAGCGGCCGTACTGGTCAGTACTTTCCCAAAAGGGTGGCCGGGCGAGGAGGGTGCGTGCGAAAAATAAAGTTGGCGCACGGAAAGAGAGGGGGGGACGGCGTCTGGAGGAAAGCCGTAGGGTTTTGCAGCTCCAGCGACCTCGTGATGCCGTTTCGCGGGCCGCCGCCGCCGCCACGAGTGGACAGGATTGACCGGCCGAGGCTGTCCCCGCCGTCCGATCCTCCCAAGGAGGACTGAATAACTCCGCCTCTGGTGGGGCTGCGCGGAAAATTATTGGCTCTCTCGCCCCAGTTTTTCCCCCTAACCACCAGACGTACTGGGCCCGGTACGTGTGGGTTCGTCGAACTGGCGTGAATACTATTATTAACGATGCCGCTTTAGCACAAAAAAAAAACTAGGAGGAGGAGTGCCATAAAGAAAACGTCATTTGGAAGCCTAATTCGGCCCCTTTTTGGTTATTAGGTCCCAATAAAACGGGAGATATTCAAGTGGGAAAAGCTTGCGGAAGAAACCACAGGCGAAACGAACGACCAGATCCAACCGTCTGTGGAAGGGGGGCCAAAACGGGAGATCGGTTCGACAGACAGATTGAAACTAACGGAAATTTTCAAATGCGGCCGGAAAGGGAAATCTTAAGGGGAAAAAGGGTAAATAACACTACGCGCACACGAGGATTAATTAATAGAGATCACTCGAAAAAAAAAACTTTAATAGAGATGATTGTACTTACGTCCGTCGTGGGCGGCGTCGTCTTCCGTGGAGGCTGCCTTCCGCTCCGACGAATCTCCCGAGGAATCTTCGCCGTCCGCCTCCGGCTCGTGGTCCGCCGCGACGGGGTGGACGGCGACGACGGGGTTGACGGAGACGTCGGGCTGCGCCTCCGGTATCGGCTCGTGCTCGCGCTCGGGCTCGGGGTCCGGCTCCGCGGCAACGGTGACGACGAGCTCGTCCATGGGCTCGTGGATCACCGTGGACGCGGCCTCCTCCTCGGAGTAGGCGGCGGCCGCGGCGGCGCGGGCCTCGGAGACGCGGCGGAGCTCGGCGGCGACGTCGGCGACGGAGTAGAACTTCTGCATGTGGAGGACGGGGAACCAGTTGAGGCGGCGGCGGTGGAGCGCGGCGAAGACGGCGTCGTAGTCGGCCCCGCCGATCTGCGCGAGGTGGCCGCAGAGCGCGTCGATCACGGCGTTGGCGGCCGCGAACTCGCCGCGGTACCACCCGATCACGGCGTCTCTGGCCGCCACCTGATCCGGCGCCGCCACCGGTGACCCCGGGGCCCCCGCCGCCGGTGTCGTCATCCCTCCAGCGATCGCCAGGCTACCCACTCCCCCGCACCAACCACCGGCTATCCCTCCCTCCCTATCGATCCCCTGCCCGTATGATGCGTGGCGCTCTCTCCGCCCAAGCTTTTTGTAATGGCGTCGAGGTGTTCGACGGACGCCCGGCCTGTTCTAAATCGGCTTGGTATTGTGGGGAGCGCTTCTCTCTCGGGGGCGCGCCTATAAATACCCCCGGAGAAGAAGCGGCCGAGGGTACCCGTAGCCAACAGCGCCCAGGGGCGGGCAGGGTGACGTGGCGGGGGATTAGCGGGTACGGGCGCAGATCCGACAAGGCGGTGGTGGCAGCAGTTAGTTAAGGTCAGCCTCGCTTTATAGGAGGTGGCTCGACTCGACCCGGCCTACGGCGGCGCGTGTGGACCGCGCGCTCGCTCCCTCCGCAGAGATGGGCTGCGCCGCGATTCGGCGCACGGGGACGTCTCTCACCGTGGCGGATGGCCTGGGGATGCGCGGCGACGGCGTGCGCCTGGTCCTTGGGCCTTATCATGGACCGGGACACCGGGTGGCCATGCGGGGGAGCCTGGTTGGACCGCGCACCATCCCAGCCGTCCGTTTCAGGGCCCCGCATCCTTGTTCGGTTTTTTGTTCTTGTTTGTGCAAGACATGATTGGGTACAGGCGAATACGGAAGGATTTTTCTCTATCGGGTGTAAGAACCGCGTAAGGATAGGCTGTAATGTGCGAGGGTAGAGCCCTGTTTTGGCAAGTAGGTAATTTGATCAATGAATTATCCAGCTATTTGCATGCTTTTCTCAACAACAAGAAAAGGTATTTGCATGCTTACCAATTTGTGAAAATCACGCGTTTTGAGATTTGAAGACGGGGTATGCAGAATGCATTGGATATCCACAATGGTTTTGACCATCTCTTAGATTTATGTGTATGATTTCTGTAGGGTTTGGCCTTTTGTTGCGAAAATAAATGGCCACCCGGCATGATCACGTCTAAGAGATCGGTATTCTCCATTGTACGACATATCTTCTTTTCATTAGATGTGTTTTTCAAAGAGAGAGGGAAAGATAGAGAGGGCGGGGGGCTATGAATATATGTGCGTATGTATTAAGATATGGAAGAGATTTTTTGTTGCAAGAGCATTACAGGGTACAATCGTAGTCACACACATAATCTTTAATGCCTACAAGCTTTCAATAGCAACCAATGCACTCATATTCGAACATAGGCCCATGCCTCATGGGCATAGGTGAGAAGGGGCGACGAACATATTGTCAATCAACTCATTCACCCGACGATATGAGCAAAGACAATGACTGGTGGGGCAGTGCTCGGTCAAATGATCACATGTCCAACAACAATTCAACGATGCGGTTCATGCAAACATCTTAAACCTCAGCGACACCCATGGTTTTCGCACAAGATCGACCTAGCTACAGTTGGTTGGTCCTACACAAATCACGCGAACGCCAACGAGTAAAGTGTTCCCGCATCTGATTTTATTTGCCGCATAATTATGCATATTAATTGCTAGAAGATTTCAGTCGTCACAACCGATATCAATGTCGTCGGTGGTCGTGAAGGTAGCTTGTGACTTGTGATTTTAAGGTTGTGGGGGTTTTTCTACAACCAAATAGAACGAAGCATGCATAGTGTAATAGAGTTGAACACTTTCCTAAGGCGATCACCACGCTTGGTGTTGGCTTCTCTCCACCGCAAGAAGATGGAACCGTTTGGCTAGGATGGGCCAACATATGATTGTTTATATATTACGATACAGAAGAGGTTTTTTTTGTTACAAGAGCATTACAAGCGATGACCCTAGTTACGCACAACATCCTGAAACCCTATTCATGCTGAAACCAACACATTCAAGCTATCATTGGAGATGATGTAGGTTCCGACGGCAACCAACATCCTTAAAGCTCTTGGTAGTCATGAACTTATGTTGCGACTTTCTCCTAAAGTTTATGTGATTTCTTTCCATCAAGATAGAGCAGAGCACACATAAGGCAAGAGAGAACCCTCCCCTAAGGCAAGCTTCGCACCAGACGCTAGCTGTCGGTGTCAAAACCGGCCGATCTCGGGTAGGGGTCCCGAACTGTGCGTCTGAGGATCGAAGGTAACAGGAGACAAAGGGGACACGATGTTTACCCAGGTTCGGGCCCTCTTAATGGAGGTAATACCCTACTTCCTGCTTGATTGATCTTCATGAGTATAGGGGTTACAAGAGTTGATCTACCTTGAGATCGTAATGGCTAAACCCTATATGTCTAGCATATATGAATTCTGATAGCCTCGACGGACTTAAAACCTCCGGTTTATATAGACACCGGTGGGGCCTAGGGTTGTACAAGGTCGGTTTACAGAGAAAGGAAACACATCCAGACGCCAATCGTGCCATCCACGCAAAGGAGAGTCCTATCCGGGCACGGGGGAAGGCCTGCTACCTTGTATCTTCACGGCCCATCAGTCCGGCCCATGTCACATAGCTCGGACACCCGAGGACCCCATAATCCAGGACTCCCTCAGTAGCCCCTGAACCAGTCTTTCGATGATGATGTGTTCGGCACGCAGATTGTCCTCGGCATTGCAAGGCGGGTTCCTCCTCCGAATACTTCAAAGTGGTCTTCTGAATAAGAGATCTGTATCCGGCTCTGCATAACAGCCACAACCCTCGACCACGAAGGTAATATACTTAATCAAAATAAGGCTTGTCAACTGACAACTTTTTCGGCAAAAACGTTACGTTTGGCCTCTTTATCATTTCGAAACCATTTTTAACCTCCCGCTTCACGTTTCAAGGCGCAACCTCTATTGATACGTCTTGTCAAAGCAGAGATCGTGTCCCCTTATTGCGGGATTCTCATTAATACAGGTTTGGGTAATCCAACCGTGCCATTCGCACGACCCCTTGGGAATAGGCGAGTTTTAAGGCTTGTGGGGGGGGGCTTGATATTCACTGCCTATATAAGCGGATAAAGATGCATCTTTTTACCCCATGCCTTCTTCTTCCCTGTGCTTCCCCAGCCTCGAGCTGCAGCACCCAAGCATCGATCTTTCTCACCGCCCAACCTCTCCAGCCATGGCCGGATCTGGCTCGCAGGGCAAGTGGATGACCTCCTCCGTCATGGAGAAGAAACTTCGGGAAGCGGGGTACCTGGCTGCGAGTATCGCGCACAGGCTCCCTGCCAAAAAGCAGATCATTCCTACTCTGGAGCCCAGCGAGAGAGTGGTGTTTATCCCTCACTTCCTCCGCGGACTAGGGTTTCCTCTCCACCCTTTCGTCCGCGGCCTCATGTTCTATTACGGGCTAGATTTCCATGATCTAGCCCCAAATTCCTTGCTCCACATTTCGGTGTTCATCGTCGTGTGCGAGGCGCTCCTCCGCACCCCCCACTTTGGCCTATGGCTTAAGGTCTTCAATGTGAAGCTGAAAGTGGTCGATGGGCAACACGCGAACTGCGGCGGCGCCATGGTGAGCAAGATCCCCAACGTCACTTGGCCCAAAGGGGCCTTCATGGAGACTGTGAAGGTATGGCAGCATGAGTTGTTCTACATCACTGAACCCCGCGGTACCACATGGACATCCACTCCTAAGTTTAAATTCGGACCCCCAATGCGGCTTGCGTTGGGGATCAACAAGGGTCTGGACTGGGCGTCGTCCGACGAAGCGATGGTGCTGCAAAAGCGCATCAAAAATATGATAGAGAAGAACACCAGTCTCACCGATGTGATTCAGGTGATGCTTTTCCGCTGGATCCTCCCCTGCCAGCGCCGGTCTCTCCACATGTGGGAGTTCAATCCAGAAGGGTCGCGGACCCTGCAGCGATTCTTCGGCACAACACACGAAGAGATCTGGAAGCTACTCTTCAAGGCCCAGAAGACGTGGCCTGAGACGACCGATGACATCGGCCTTGGCAGCGCGCATCCGGCCACCCCGGTAAGCATTTAGTTTCCGAACATAACTTCAGTTCGTAAATCAAAAGGTATGCTAAGCCTTCCATCCTTCAATCAGGGCTAGACAAAGAAGGCGGAGCGGATCAAGTGTTCGGCTTCGCTACCCGAAGACCCAGCCATTCCCCTGCTAACGAGGATGCTGGTCTCGGCGCCGTATCAGGCGCCGGAGAAGAAGGCCAAGAATAAGAACAAGGAGGCTAAAGGTGGCCTCCGCCGTAAAGGCACTTCGGACGCTGTGTCCGGAGAGACCGAAGCACCCTCCTCCAACTAGGGAGATGAAGACGAAGGGGAGGAGGCAGAGAGCGATTCTCCCCTTAAGGGGAGGAAGAAGAAGAGGGCGGCCTCCGTAGACCCAGAGGCGAGGACGTCCAAGAGAGGGAAAATATCTCTCTCGGACAACTCGGGTTTGGATGACGAAGTCATCCCCGAGCGGCGCCCCAGGATGAAGCCCCAGACCGCATCGTAAGTATCCGAGATGCCTTACATATAGCCAGTCTTTTATGATTGTAGGATAACATGTTATATTATGCGTTTCAGTCCGGCCCGTGACCTCCCCCAACTTTCATCATCTTAGGGGAATTCTCTAGCGCCGGAGATGGTGGAGAGCGAGACGCCTCCACGAGCCTCCCCGCCACCCGCCGTGGATGACACCGAGGTGTTATCCCAAAGGACCTCTTAGGGCCACGGAGAAGTGCGGAGGCCACCAAGATGACGCCAGAGGGTAATGTCCTCGGCTTCTGAGAACATGGGGGGTACAACCCCCATGGAAGCTGACGACGGGGGCCCTGACCAGTCCGGCCCCCAGCCAAACACCATTCCAGAGACCCATGTGGCTCCGGAATCGAGTGAGCAACCCCCTTCAAAGGAGGGGGGAGCGCCAACTCCGGCGGTGACCTCCACTAACCCGGAGGCGCCGAATACTCTAATGGAGGCACTGCAACGCACTTCCATCATGGAGGAGCACCGCACCCTGATGGGTGTGGTGGTTGAGAAGGTTCAGTCCGCCAAGAGTGGGCTGAACGAAGCCTTTACCAGCCTGCTAACAGGCTTCAAGGTATGCGATGTAATTTACTTAGCCGCTTTTCATATAAAAAATATGCCTGTGTATAGTGATAACCCACAAGTATAAGGGACCGCGACAGTTTTCGAGGGTAGAGTATTCAACCCAAATTTATTGATTCGACACAAGGGGAGCCAAAGAATATTCTCAAGTATTAGCAGCTGAGTTGTCAATTCAACCACACCTGGAAACTTAATATCTACAGTAAAGTATTTAGTAGCAAAGTAATATGATAGTAATGGTAACGGTGGCAAAAGTAACGCTAGCAGTTTTGGTTTTATAGTGATTGTAACAGTAGCAACAGAAAAGTAAATAAGCGAAGAAAAATATGTGAAAAGCTCATAGGCAATGGATCAGTGATGGAGAATTATGTCAGATGCGATTCCTCATGCAATAGTTATAACATGGGGAGACATAGAACTAGCTCCAGTTCATCAATGTAATGTAGGCATGTATTCTGAATATAGTCATACATGCTTATGGAAAAGAACTTGCATGACATCTTTTTTCCTACCCTCCCGTGGCAGCAGGGTCCTATAGGAAACTAAGGGATATTAAGGCCTCCTTTTAATAGAGTACCAGACCAAAGCATTAACACATAGTGAATACATGAACTCCTCAAACTACGGTCATCACCAGTAAGTATCCCGATTATTGTCACCTCGGGGTTAACGGATCATAACACATAATAGGTGACTATAGACTTGCAAGATAGGATCAAGAACTCCCATATATTCATGAAAACATAATAGGTTCAGATCTGAAATCATGGCACTCAGGCCCTAGTGACAAGCATTAAGCATAGCAAAGTCATAGCAACATCAATCTCAGAACATAATGGATACTAGGGATCAAACCCTAACAAAACTAACTCGATTACATGATAAATATCATCCAACCCATCATCGTACAACAAGCCTACAATGGAATTACTCACGCACGGCGGTGAGCATCATGAAATTAGTGATGGAGGAAGGTTGACGATGACGATGGCGACGGATTCCCCTCCCCGGAGCCCCGAACGGACTCCAGATCAGCCCTCCCAAGAGAGATTAGGGCTTGGCGGCGGCTCCGTATCGTAAACCGCAATGAATCCTTCTCTCCTATTTTTTTCTACCCGAACGTGAATATATGGAGTTGGAGTTGAGGTCGGTGGAGCGTGAGGGGGCCCACAAGGCAGGGGCGCGCCTAGGGGGGTAAGCGCCCCCACCCTCATGGACAGAGTGTGGGCCCCCTGACGTTGATTCTTTCGCCAGTATTTTTTTATATATTACAAAAATATTCTTCGTTGATTTTTAGGTCATTCCGAGAACTTTTATTTCTGCACAAAAATAACACCATGGCAATTTTGCTGAAAACAGCGTCAGTCCGGGTTAGTTCCATTCAAATCATGCAAGTTAGAGTCCAAAACAAGGGCAAAAGTGTTTGGAAAAGTAGATACGTTGGAGACGTATCAACTCCCGCAAGCTTAAACCTTTGCTTGTCCTCAAGCAATTCAGTTGACAAACTGAAAGTGATAAAGAAAAACTTTTACAAACTCTGTTTTCTCTTGTTGTTGTAAATATGTAAAGCCATCATTCAAGTTTTCAGCAACGATTATGAACTAACCATATTCACAATAACATTTAGGTCTCATGTTTACTCATATCAATGGCATAATCAACTAGCGAGCAATAATAATAAAATCTCGGATGACAACACTTTCTCAAAACAATCATAATATGATATAACAAGATGTTATCTCGCTAGCCCTTTATGAGACCGCAAAACATAAATGCAGAGCACCCCTGAAGATCAAGGATTGACTAGAAATTGTAATTCATGGTAAAAGAGATCCAGTCACAGTCATACTCATTGTAAACTAACAATAATACATGCAAATGACAGCGGTGCTCTCCAACTGGTGCTTTTTAATAAGAGGATGATGACTCAACAAAAAAGTAAATGGATAAGCCCTTCACTGAGGGAAGCAGGGATTTGTAGAGGTGCTAGAGCTCGGTTTTGAAATAGAGATGAATAAAATTTTGAGCGGTATACTTTCATTGTCAACATAACAACCGAGAGATCTCGATATCTTCCATGCTACACACATTATAGGCGGTTCCCAAGCAGAATGGTAAAGTTTATACTCCCCCACCACCAACAAGCATCAATCCATGGCTTGCCCGAAACAACGGGTGCCTCCAACTAACAACAATCCCGGGGGAGTTTTGTTTGCAATTATTGTGATTTGATTTGAGCATGGGACTGGGCATCCCGGTGACCAGCCATTTTCTCGTGAGTGAGGAGCGGAGTCCACTCCTCTTGAGAATAACCCGCCTAACATGGAAGATACAGACAACCCTAGTTGATACATGAGCTATTCGAGCATACAAAACTGTCGGGGATATACCCCGCGATATGACCCGGCTGGATGTATAACCCAGCCGGACTTGGCGACTCACGAATGACCCGCTCTGACTGAATGACACACTAAGTAACCTGCCCGATCCTGGCGACTTATGGGTGACCTGGCAAGCGGATCGGAGGAGCGACAAGACCCGGGGGCCCAGGAGGCTCAAGGCCCAGAAGGCCGGCTTACGTTATGGTAGGCCGGCTTAAGAGGAAAGGCGTGAGGAATATCTCCTTTACGAGGAAGCAAGACCCGGACTTGTAATCAACTTGTAAGAGAAGATAGACTAGTCCTAGTCCTACTAGGACTCCACATGTAACCCGCCCCTCTAACTTATATAAGGAGGGGCAGGGCTCCCCAAAGAGGGATGGGCAAGAAGAAACAATCTCTAGGGCTAGACACAACTAGGAGAGCCGGCTTACGGCGACTCACTCATGATCATAATGAGACCTAGCCATAAACAGCATGTAGGGTTATTATGTGTTGCGTCTCTCGATTCCGCTCAACCCCTTCAAGCTACCACATAGATGCGTTGGCCTCGCGATTAAGTCCTTTCATGAGGACATCTGCCGTGACAAATCCACGACAGTTGGCGCCCACAGTGGGGCTCGCGCACGGTGGTGTTGAGTTCTTGGAGGGATCTTAACTAAGGTTTCGAGAAGTTTGCAAATTTTCTGAGAAAGGTTTAAAAGGATCTACATCAGCTTTGATCAAGATCGGAAATTAAAGATTAATGAAGGTTACCCGGGCGATTGGCGAGACTATCAGAAAAGATCGCGAAGGTTTTCGTTTGGTTCAATATTAGTATGCTGAAATCCGATGGGTGCAAATCATCAACATGCACAAGGACAAGTTATTCCAAGCCGCCGCCGTGGGTTGTTTCCACTGTTGGTTTCTACCATGAGTCGTTTTCACCGTGAACCGCCGGTGCCACGCCGGCTCTCCGCGAGAATTGCCAAAGCTGAGGAAACAATAAAAGGAAAAGAAGGAAAGAAGACTACGACAAAGACTCAGAGGGGATTTTTTTAAAGACTCCTATGAATCGGAAACAGAGCCGGCCATGACCCGAACTCGTTCATCGACCGAGCCCGCGCCCTCGCCTCGAGGCGCCCGCTTCCGCTGCTGTTCCGAGCCCGAGCCGGCTTCGCTGCGCTGCCTCCTGGGTCAAACTCCGGGTCACGCTACCACCGAGTTAAAAATCAACGACATGACCTGACCACTGCAGCCGCGGATCTCCATCGCTTCTGCGTCAGCCGCTGTAGCCGGCCCCGAGCTGCCCTCGCCCCGTTGACCTGCCTAGCTCCACTCCTGAGTTGCCGGCTTTCTGCGGTGACTCCGAGCCGTGAGCCGCCCGCAGGCTCCCCAAGTATCTACGATCTCTGCGCTTTGTTCGGTCCGCGGTGGCGGCTCCGCCCCGCGCCGTCTAGCCATTGCTGCTTCTTGCGGCATCGAGTTGGATTCGATCTCTGCCTTGGACTTGCCAGGACGCGCGCGCTCCGCTTCGGACTCGCAAAAATCGCTCCGGCTCACGCACTACCGTGAGCCGTCCCGCTCTGCTGGTAACCCCCGCACCGCAACCACTGCAGCGGGAGAGCCGTCGCTGACCGCACTCAACTTGCATGGCCGCGTTTCGCTTCGGCCTTGAGATGACCAATTTCTGCCACGAACCGCCTCCCGTTCAGCCCGTCGCTTCATTATTCCATAGTGAGCCGCCAGCTGCTTGGGCCGCTGCTGCCAAGTCAACGGTCTTCACCGTCGCGGCCGCGCCTCGTGTAACTGCCTTTTGCTTCGTTTTGACAAGATGTTCTATGGAGAGAGCCAAGTTGATTCAATCGTCTCGTAGTACAGTGTGTCTATAGTGTACAGCCGCTGCTGGCCGGAATCAACCCAGCTGCCTTCTGTGTTTGTGTCCAAGTGATTGAGTATTGCATTGCTGATGTGGATTGGTCAAACCAAGCCAAGACAAAGACAGGGACAGAGATGGATTCGGACTCTGCTTTGACCTCGTTCCAAGCCGCCCCGCGCGAACCTCGCGACACCCGGAGCCTTGCCAACTGCGCCTCGCCTGCGGGTTGCTTCCGCCGGTCTCCGTTTTCGCCTCTAAGTCGCCGCTGTGTTCCGAGTCGCACCAAGGCCTCAATTCTTGCACGGAGACAAGCTATACTAGTCATTCCTGTTCTATCCATATACGTGGATTGATGAAGGCAAGTGTTTTCTGCATGTTCAAGGCTTTCTGCAAATAACTGCCAACCGGCCGGAAGGATTACGAGAACCAGACGCACACATGAATTGAAAAAAGAAGAGAAAAAAAGAGGGGTCAACATGACCCAGAGGGTCCTTTTTGAGCGGCCCAGATCCGGTTCTGCTGTGGTTGGGGGCTACACATAGCCTCGTAAACCGCCACTTTGCCTTTGCTGTTTGCAAGAGGACAGAGTTGCCAAATCGCCGTTGAAATTACTAAGGTGATCCATGATGCTGTGTTTGAATCATCTGGCATCAAAGTACATCAGGTGATATCCATCTAAATTTATTTTATTAAACATATTGTTTTTATCAAAGAAGAATTACTTTGATCTATATATTTTTTGTGTACAGCAAAGGTGGTGCCATGTTGTGCATATGAAATGTAGGTCAGCACCATTACGCACCGGCGTCTGCGCCCACTTACTGATGGAACGGGTGTGCGTAAGTCACCGCCCGTGCAGCTTGATCTATATCAACCTGCCGGAACCGCGTTGAGCCGCCCTTGCCGCTTTGAGCCGTCGGGGTTATATTAAGTCGTCGGCCTGCCTGAGCCGTCGGAACTATATTGAGTCACTGGTCTGCCTGAGCCACCTCTGTCGCAATAAACGGATCATCCGTCGTCCAAACAAATCAGGTGATATTCATCCAAGTTTGTTTTATTAGCACATGTTGTTTTTGTCAAAGAACAAGTTTGTCTTTGCCTTGGTCTGCAATATTGTTTATGCAGGGCAATTATTTATGACAAAAAGTGATATTATACCACGAAGATGGAGGCACGCCAACATCTTTGGGCACAGGTGGTCGTCGTTACTCAACGGACTCCCGCACCGGCTTACAACGCCATGGCCGTCTCTCGCGACCACGCCGGCTTACAACGAGAAGGACAACTTGCCCATCCGCACCGGTTTACAACGCTGCGGCCGGTTCATCTGTCTATGCCGCCTCAGATGTTGCGGTCGTCTTTACCGTCCGTCTCTCGCAGCCTGGTCTACATCAACACACTGGGCTGCACCTGTCTGCATGAGCTATTCTTGAGTATGAGCAAGTCACTGCTTGGGAAGCCCGGTTTTCTTCCAACAAATTGGAGGCAAATTATCATGTATTATCAGCCGCCGTCTGCACTGGATGGCTCAATGGGCAGGCACACAAGTCGCTGCCACTACAGTTTGGTTAAACTTCAAACAACCAGTTGGAAGGAACCATTGGCCGAGTTGCTGACATGGCTCATACGGGATCATTTATAAAACCCGCCGCAGTCACCTCAATCTTCTGTGGATTCACATCGCGCTATCAACGCCAATGATATGCACCTTCTCCTATGGTCAAATATGGAGAATCTCAAGCCAACTCCTTGAGTCGTCTTGAGACTCGGGGGCTACAATGGTATGACTCGGCAGAACTGGCCGGTTTCAATACATTCAAGAATTCCGGGTCATTGGAGGGAAAAATAACCCGGCCCCGGAGATTATTGCTCTATCAATGAAAATTTAAAAAGCCGTCAGAAAAATTCCGGCTCACAATGATGCTTCCGGTTTACCATCCGGTTCAATTGAAATTTATCTACCACAAAGCTTTGAAGCTCTCAAATCCGGTTCAAAATCCGGCTCAAGGTAAATTTGTCCCTTACAAATTTTTGAATCTTTCAAATCCGGTTTAAAGTTCCGGCTCAAAAGAATTAATCTCTCGCAAGTTCGAGTTCTAAGAAAAGTTAAAGGTTGCCAAAAAGAACTTGCTGCCATGGTGCGCGGTTCAAACATGAATATCCTGCCTTACGGCTTATCTTATTATGGTCACTTGGGGGCTTCCTGCTCATCGAGCGTAGCTATCAGTACCCTCTTGATCGGCGTAATACTAAATTTATGGTCATTTGGGGGCTTCCTGTTCAAACATAGGTCATATTCGAACCAAAGAGAACATAGCTGTCGATACCCTTTTGATTGGCAAACTGCCGAACCTACTTGGGGGCTTCTTGATCGTATCCGAATCATAGCTCAACCCCTTTGGGAATCGACGTGGATCGTATTCGAATCAGCGTCGCTAAACAACTCTTAATGGTCACTTGGAGGCTTCCTGTTCAAACATAGGTCATATTCGAACCAAAGAGAACATAGCTGTCAATTCGAATCTTAGCTTAACCCCTTTGGAACGGTTTACTGATCGTATCTGAATCAAAAGCCTCAAAAAGTTTTATTCTATCTCTGGTAAAGTTTATTGCAGCCACAATTACTTAACTTGAGACCTTTTTGGGATTATATCTCAAATATATATAAGTGTTTTATGCTTAAACCGGCTTGACTTTTGACTATAAGTCGCCAGTTTATGACAATCATCATCTATGTGGAAGCATTAGCTTCTAAGGATTGGGTTATCACCCTTACTGCACAGGTTATATAAGCCGGCAGTACAAATTCAATATCACAGTGGTTATATGTGAGATATTATGACCCGCCATGGTTTTGACGCTAAGTCGCAAGGGCATATGTTGTTTAAACTCTCTGCAGGATTTGCAGAAATATGACATATAAATGATTAAGTTCAAGCTCATTACCAAAGTTGATGCTTCAAAATGATTATCCGTTCTGGATTTTTCTCAAAAGGCTATAAGCCGCCGGGTCATAAAAATTCCGGTTTACAATGAAGGCGTATTGAATCGCCATCGGCCAATAGCCGCCGGGTATTTAAACTCCGGATTTACTTGTCAACAGATAAGGTATTTGAAATCTTTAAATGGCCAAACTTGGCTGGATTTTCGTTATGATATTGAATGATTGAGGTTTTCAAACCGGGTTATTCAAATCTTTAATAGCCAACATGGCTGGATTTTCATGATGATATTGAATGATTGAGGTTTTCATACCGGATTATATTATTCAAATCTTGAATAGCCAACATGGCTGGATTTCTATTATGATTATCAATAACCAGTATTATGGCTGAGGTTTTCAAAGTCGCTTTAGCGCAACAGCTATTATCTTTATCAATGGTTATGATTTATTTTACAATGGAGGAAATAGTCCCGAGTCGCTGCAGGCTTACGACCCGGCACTTGGGGGCTACATTATTCAAGTTGAGGTTACATCAAATATGCAAGTCTCATGTCTCTCCAAGCATGCACCATGACACTTGGGGGCTAATGCAAAGTCATTTTTATTGGCCTTATTGAAGACCCGACTCATCTCATTGTAATGAGCTGGCCCTTGGGAGCTACCAATTGCTCCTGGTAAAATTCAAGATACACAAGCCTTATTCCATTATATTGAAGGATCCACTGCTCAGTTGGTAAAGCACAAAGCTCTTAACCTTGTGGACGTGGGTTCAAGCCCCAAGATGGGGGTTACATCATATGATATTATTTTCAATGAAAAGTCCCAGCTCAGTATTATATTACTAAGCAGCCCCTTGGGGGCTACACGTTACTACTCAAATTTACATCATCATATTTACAAAGTCCCTGCTCATTATTACATAATGACCCGACACTTGGGGGCTAATGCATATTGCTCTTTGCTGAAGACAATTCTAGAATGACCCGGCTACACTACTATGACTATAGCCGACTCATGGGGGCTACACAACTGGATTTTATTTAAAGCCATGGTGATAAGTCCGGCTTATTCATACTGATTAAACCGGCCCTTGGGGGCTACAGGTAATATGGATATAAGGGAGAAATATCTTCAAATTCTCAGTTTGAGTAAATCAGATTGACCCGGTGTCTGCAAAAATCATAAACTAGCGTCGGCGACAATTATGGCTCGGCATCATCTATTTATAACCCGGCAATTTTGGTAATCGTAATCCGGCAAGTTTTATATCTTCAAGCCGACTGAATATAAGTTGAATATTTGAAGACCAATATTTTTGTCAAGTCAGAGCATTGAAAGCCGACTCAAGTGGATTATCTCTTACAATATTTCTCAACAAGAGACCAATGTCAGCAAATTGAATATGAAGCTGGCCTATTGAGCCGGACTTTCCAGAAGGAGGAGATGACAAGGACTTAAAGATGATCAAGTGTCGGCTTACAAAAATATATAACCCAGAGTATAACCTGTCAATTTGTTTTTGTGTTTATGTTGCAGATCAGTTTAACATGGATAAATCCAAATTAAAATTGGGGGCTAATGTCGGGGATATACCCCGCGATATGACCTGGCTGGATGTATAACCCAGCCGGACTTGGCGACTCACGAATGACCCGCTCTGACTGGATGACACACTAAGTAACCCGCCCGATCCTGGCGACTTATGGGTGACCTAGCAAGCGGATCGGAGGAGCGACAAGACCCGGGGGCCCAGGAGGCTCAAGGCCCAGAAGGCCGGCTTACGTTATGGTAGGCCGGCTTAAGAGGAAAGGCATGAGGAATATCTCCTTTATGAGGAAGCAAGACCCGGACTTGTAATCAACTTGTAAGAGAAGATAGACTAGTCCTAGTCCTACTAGGACTCCACATGTAACCCACCCCTCTAACTTATATAAGGAGGGGCAGGGCTCCCCAAAGAGGGACGGGCAAGAAGAAACAATCTCTAGGGCTAGACACAACTAGGAGAGCCGGCTTACGGCGACTCACTCATGATCATAATGAGACCTAGCCATAAACAGCATGTAGGGTTATTACCGAATGATGTTTCCCGGGGCCCGAAGCTGTCTAAATCCTCGTCTTGTGTGTTGCATCTCTCAATTCCGCTCAACCCCTTAAAGCTACCAGATAGATGCGTTGGCCTCGTGATTAAGTCCTTTCATGAGGACATCTGCCGTGACAAATCCACGACAAAAACAGAATTTTTATTTGAAGGTTTAGAGTTTGGCACATACAAATTTACTTGGAACGGCAGGTAGATACCGCATATAGGAAGGTATGATGGACTCATATGGAATAACTTTCGGGGTTTATGGAGTTGGATGCACAAGCAGTATTCCCGCTTAGTACAAGTGAAGGCTAGAAAGAGAATGGGAAGCGACCAGCTAGAGAGCGACAACAGTCATGAACATGCATTAAAATTAATCAACACTTAATGCAAGCATGAACAAGATATAATTCACCATGAACATAAATATCATGGAGGCTATGTTGATTTTGTTTCAACTACATGCGTGAACATGTGCCAAGTCAAGCCACTCGAATCGTTCAAAGGAGGACACCGCCCTATCATACCACATCACAACCATTTTAATAGCATGTTGGCACACAAGGTAAACCATTATAAAGTCATAGCTAATTAAGCATGGCATAATCGCCTATAATGTCTAATTGTCATTGCAAACATGTTTCATTCATAATAGGCTGAATCAGGAACGATGAACTAATCATATTTACAAAAATAAGAGAGGTCGAGTTCATACCAGCTTCTCTCATCTCAATCAGTCCATCATATATCGTTTCACTTGCATGACTGAACGATGTGGATAATAATAATAGTGCACATGCATTGTACTAAGTTGGAATCTACAAGCATTCAATATAAGGGAGAAGACAAGGTAATATGGGCTCTTTGTTAGATCAATAGTAATGCATATGAGAGCCACTCAACATTTTCATTAAGGTCTCCTCCTCTCGACTCCCACAGAAAAAGAAAGGAAATAAAACTATTTACACGGGAAAGCTCCCAACAAGGAAAAGAAGAACGAGAAATATTTGGGGGTTTTCTTTTTAATTACTACTACTACAGGCATGAAAAGTAAACTGGCTAAAAGCTACAACTAATTTTTTTGTTTTTTCTTAAGGTTTTTCAAACACACAAGAAGAAAGCTAGAAAAAGAGATTGAACTAGCATGGATGATACAATGAAAAAGTATGAGCACCGACAACTGGCATGAGTGTGTGAACATGAATGTAATGTCGGTGAGAGATACGTACTCCCCCAAGCTTAGGCTTTTGGCCTAAGTTGGTCTATGGCCACGGCTCAAAGCTACCCTCTCCGGTGTATTGAGGAGGATCCTCAGGGTGCCACTGGTTGGCGATCTCCTCCGGATCCCGCTGATAAACAGACTGACGGTGAGGATCAGATAGTGGCTCCGGCTCTGGAGCTGATGTCAGGCTCTGGTATGCCTGAACAGCCTCCGACAAAACAAGGTACGTGCCTGAAAATATGTTGAACAAAGAGGGAGCAGGCAAGGTAATAGTCTCAAAGTGATTCTTATTAAATATCAGTCTATATTTAAGCATCTTCTTCTTATTCTTAACAATAAAATCATGTGTTACCATGTTTTTATAATCTAGAAAAATATGAGGCAACAACTTTTCCTATTTCTCGTAATGCCTAATAGGCATGTTAAAGTGTGCAGCAAGGCGCGAGGCGAAGATGCCTCCTAAGACGGGACCCTTTGTATGGTTCAAATTTAACTGTTTAGCAACAATAGCGCCTAAACTAAAAGTGGTATCACGAAACAAAGCATGGCGCAAAATAACAATATTAGGGGCACTAAGATTTCCACAGTTCCCGCGACCAATTAAGCATCTACTAGCAAATATTGCAAAGTAACATAGAACAGGAAAATGTATGCTAGTGATTCTTGCATTAGAAACTTTCCTCGTTTCCCCTAAAGCAATTATATCAATAAATCCCTCCACGTTATTATGATGTGGTTCCTCCATGCTGCCCTCAAAGGGTATCCTACAAACTCGGCAAAAATCATAAAGTGACATCTCCTTATGCTCATCATATAAATAAAATTCCACTGAAGGTGGTGATCTCCTAGCATGGAAATGAAAATTTTGCACAAAAATATTGGTGAGTAAGAGATATTGTTCGCGCTGGTCGTGGAGGAAGTCAGTGAGGCCTGCATTCTTAGCCAAATAATAAAAATATTCATAAATCCCGGCTTCTCTCAAGAACTCATCACAAGGCCATTCACACAGCCGAACCTCCGCAGTACGAGCGAGATTATACTTGGGCTTCTTATTTTCTTCACTTTGCTTATCCTTCGAGTTTCGGCTCGATGAACCCCTCAAAAATCTCTTCACCTTTTTCTGAAAATTTCTGGAATTTTTAGTAACTTAAAATAAAAGTGAACCAAACTCAACAAAATTGATAACAACTACTCCTACAAGTGCCTAGAGACTATATCATGCATTAAAACTACTTTTGACCAAATAAATTTGACATGCAAGCTCAAGAACAGGGTCACCTAAGCAGCAAAAAATTGCAATAAATAAAGCACTAGAACAAAAACTAATTGGACCATTGGAGGAGTCACATACCAAAGAACAATCCCCCAAAGCAGTTTTGCGAATGGAGCTTTGAGCAAGGAGATCGGAAATGGCAGCAAGATGAGCTAGAACTCGGGTTTGAGCTGGTGGATGATTTTTTCTGGAGGAAGACGAAGTGTGTGGGTGCAAGGATAAGTGGAGGGGACCCACGTGGGGTCCAGGAGGCAGGGGGCGCACCCAGGGGGGTGGGCATACCCTACACCCTCGTGGGCACATGGTGGGCCCCCCTGGTGTGTTCTTAGTGCCAATAATTCTTAAATATTCTAGAAAAAATCATATTTCATTTTCAGGGCATTTGGAGAACTTTTATTTTTAGGGTATTTTTTATTGTAAGAATAATCCAGTAAACAGACGGAAAATACTATTTTTGTTTTATTTAAACTAAATAACAGAAAGTAAAAAGAGGGTACAAAAAGCTGTACTTTCCAACTTCATCCATCTCATGCTCATCAAAAGGAATCCACTAACAAGGTTGGTCAAGTCTTGTTAACAAACTCATTGCGAATCGCATGAAACTAGAGAGATTTCGAATAACACCAGGTTACACTACAAAAAAATACACTTCCGTGATGATACGTGTTTGTCACAGTAGGTCACATTTTTTGTCATGCATGTACATCCATGACAAATTTATGACAGAATCAAGATAGTCATACCTGTGCTATCGTAGAAGTGTTCCATGACATTACCAAAATTATCATCACGGAAGTGTCCACTTCCATGACGATAAATCGCGCATCACAGAAGTGCTTTCGTCAAGGGTGACCGACACGTGGCATCCACCGTAACGGAACGCCGTTAACCTATCGGGTCGGGTTTTGGATCCGATAACCCGTTAACAACCCCGACCAATGGGGATTTTCCATGTGTAAAATCATCATTGGCTAGAGGAGACATGTGTCAGGTCCCCGTTGGCACAGGTGTCACTCATCCAATGGGCGAGACGCGCCTATGATATGTTGACACGTGGACCGGCCCATCAAGTCTAAAAGGGCCAGCCCAACTGAAGGCCCACAAGATTTTGCGGACCATAATGGGCCGGCCTAGCTAAAGGCCGACGAGATTTTGCGGACCATAATGGGCTGGCCCAGCTAAAGGCCCACAAGATTTTGCGGGCCATAATGGGCTGGCCCAGGTAAAGGCCCACAAGATTTTTGTGTGCCATAATGGGCCGGCCCTGGTAAAGGCCCACAAGATTCTTCCGGATCATAATGGGCCGGCCCAGCTAAAGGCCCACGAGATTTCGCCGACATTAATGGGTCGGCCCAGCTGTAGGCCCACAAGATTTTGAGGACCCTAGTAGGCCGGCCCATTAACTGCATGCCATGTTTTGGGCCAAATGCCGGCCCATATTTGATCCGGTCCATTAATGGCCTGCCACGCTCCGGGCCTAATAGTGGCCCATATGAGATCCGGCCCGTTAAAATCCTACCACGTTCTGGGCCAAATTACGACCCAGATCAGGTCTGACCCTTTAAGAGGCTTTGGGCTCAATTATGGCCCATATCAGATTCAGCCCTTCAACTGGACACTATGCTTTTGGGCCCACTTGCTAAAGGCCCACTTAGTAATTCGGCATGATATTAGTTTTGGCCTATTAAGGGCCCGTTTAACATTTCGTCCCTATATTAATTTCGGCCTGTTAAAAGCCCGTCATATAGTTGGGCCTAACTACGACCATGTTTGCATCCGGCCTGCTCGCAGCCGATATCTGATTGGGCCAAACAAGGACCGAGACAATTTTGGCCTGTTAAAAGCCCATGATTTGATTCGCACAATCATGGGTCGGGGTTCATTTCGGGCTGCTGCCGGCCCGTGAGTTGTTTGGCACGTTTTAGGCCCAACCTACATCATGATTGCATGACGGCCCGATTATGTACCGTAATTTTACGGTTTGGCCGCTTTACTGCAAAGACATGATATATATACAGTAAAATAATTGCAGCATCGTGAATAAGAAAAAACCTAGACTATACAATAAAGAAATTACGGCATATTACATCCACTGGGCATCAAAGTTCGCCACTATGATAATGAAGCACAAGCAGATAGCAGATTACATATACTGGGCATCAAAGATCGCCACCAGTGTAAATAAACACGACGACAAAATAATATACAAAACCGACAGCACTTCAATAGAGTTCAAGAAAGGTTAGCCCTGCTGGGGAGCTGCAGGGCAAGCAGCTGAGCGAGATGATGAGACTGCGCTTGTTCATCACTTATATCTTCCTCAGTCTGAAAGATAAACAAGCAAACAGATGACATGTTTTGCACATAAAAGTATCAGTGCTGACAATTCATCACATTTCTTACTGACGAATAAAGTGACACACTTTTAAATTGCATTAACACAATATGGTATTGTTCAAGTCAAGACATGGCAGGAAATGACATTATGAAGGAGTTGGCAGCTTCACGACACCACTGGATTACAGATCAAGAACTCATAAGTATCAATGGTAAGTGTGTTGTCAATTTATACCATTTCAGATTGGCAAATAAAGAGACGGTTTAAATAATAGTAGAATGATATGACATTGTTCATAGTTAAGACATTGCAGAATATGACATTGTGCTGTAGTGGGTAGGTTCACCACACCACTGGATTACGGATGAAGAACAGAAGCATACATGCAGTGCAAAAGAAGATCACTTGCTCTGTATAGTTTAATTTACATGGTATGAAGAAGGAACTTGGTTGTACAACTAAAAACTTAAATTGAGAAAGGACAAACTTTTGTTTATGAACTACATAATAAACTTTAAACAAGCAATTTGAAGCAAACACCAAAAATAAATAGTTGTTGCAGTCATGCCTAACCAAATATATACAACAAAGTTTGAAGGCTTGAGATGGACAAACTTACATTATTGGTGAAGACAGGCTCTATAAAGGCCTTGTCCATGCTGATGTGTGTGTGTGTGGGGGGGGGGGAATTCAAGAAGTTTACCACAGAATCTTCTTCAAAAGCATTGCCTTTATTCTACATTTTGTTAAGAGTAAATATAGATGTGATAATATACGAAAAAATGGAGAATATTTAAGATAAGATGAAGAGTGATGCTACATAACCAAGTAGCTATAAATGTAAGTGCAGCGATACAGGAAAAAGGTACATCCAAGAGGAATGCACAGCTAAACTTCTTCAGTACCAACCTTATGGTAAGAGTAAATATAGATCTGATGTGTAGAAAATGGAGGGCAAAGGAAAATAAGCTGCAGAGTGATGGTACATGAACAACTACCTATCATTATAAGTACACTGCTAAAGGACAGCATGTACTTACAAGAATAATGCAGAGCTAAAAAAACATTGGCATTGGATATATTCTACACTAATGTAACCATTCATACAGATCAGATAATTTGGAGCGAACAATTGATAAGCAAGCTATCATGCATACTGCTATCACATAATGAACCAGGTATGTATGCAAGTACAGTGATACAGGATAATAGGTACTAACAAGAGCAAAGCAGCGGGCAGCATATTTGTGATATCATGTCGTTCTTGTCAAACCGGAATTCTTCTTCGAGCAGATTTCCTGCAAAAAAGATCCGTAAGGCACATGCGGAAAAGTAGAAGTTCAAATTGTCATGTGATTTCATAGACAGTACCTCATCCTGGGAATGAGACCAGTGCATAACAAGGTTTTTCCATTCAATGTCTTCTAAATTTAGCACATGAGACTTCACCGGAAATTCGTTTATAGACTTGCCATCAAAGTGTGATTTCCTTAGGTAACACCGATACTGCTGCAATGCTTCCTTGAAAAGTACAAGCAAGCTTTGCTCGTCATGACTATCCAGATTGACCCTCGCCTAGTTACAACAATGTAACGTAAATCATTGATGTGTTCAATCAGCAGAAAACTGGAAAATAATAACCATGAATAATAGCACTTACACGTAAGTTGGACAGGAAGATGTGAAAATGGTGTTTGTCTTCACAATAATCTTCCCATGATGGGAATATATGCATGTAGTCCCTAACAACATTGAAAGTATTGTCTTTTAAACTGGAATAAATGGAATGGGGTCCCAATCTGCAGGAATTGGCCGTCTCTGCATTTGGGATAGGTCTTCGGCTGGTGGACTTGCTGTACTTTTTGCTGGAGTGGGATTTTTCTATGGTACAGCTGGTGCTATGGCAAATGAAATCGGTATACCTTTTGCTGGAGTGCAGGTCCTGTGTGGTGGGGCTAGTGGTGTGGCCAGTGAAGTATGGATACAGTCTGCTGGTGTCGGTCCTACGTTTTGTGTCACTGGTTGTACAACCAATATAAGTGGGGTGCTGTCTGATTTCTCCGGCACCACCACGTTTTTCAAGGACTTTGCTGGTGCTCCTTCAGGTTCGGCAATCACCCTCTTCCTTTTTGATGTCTGATGCACAAGAACATCATTTGAGTGGAAAAACATGGTATGATGACAAATGGAATATGTATTGATAATGGATGGGCATGGCATCTCGACATATATGATGAGTAAACTAAGCAGATGGCGGTGCAACAAAGTAGAAGAAATGCAAGACAACATATGCAAGATACCTGCAATCAATAAAACATTGCCAAATTAGAACAGACACCTTGATGGGTGAACAGGATAGGCCATCTGCCTTTGACTTCTCGAGGTTAGAATAGTCATTAGGATCATATTCTGAACAAGAATCAACAGGTGGGGAGCGTATGAGTTTCATTGCATCCAGAATGGCACTCAATGCCTTGGTGCCAATTTTGTAAGTCATTGCAGTGTTTAGCTTCAAGAGTGGACTGCTGCTAGTGCGACACGAAGCAGCTACACAGATCATAGTGTAGATATAATGGGAAAACCTTAAGCATCAGAGTAAAATCAGCAAAGTGGAACTTGCTGGAATATATGTGCTAGTATTGCCGGTACGGCTAGAAAGGCTTCGGATACCAGCTCTCTTCACGTGAAGGTGCGGTACTGTTAATATCAGTGTAACTCTCAAAGGCGACACAGCTCCCCGCATTTCCTTGCTATTCTTATAGGATTCAAGTGGGCAGGCCACTGCAAATCATATTCCTATGTTTACAAGATCCTACGAATCAAAGAGGCTCAAAGTGTCCATCACAACCGACCGTATAGACCTCTACACTGCAAATGGCCCTGCTCATCTTCAGTACAAGGAACATACTGTACTACTATCATACTCCCTCTGTTCCAAAATATAAGTCTTGGTAGAGATTTCCACTATGGATGACATACAGATGTATCCAGATACATTTTAGTGTAGATTCACTCATTTTGCTCCATATGTAGTCCATGGTGGAATCTATACAAAGACTTGTATTTAGGAATGGAGAGAGTACATATTAAAGAAGAATGGAAGAGGAACATGGTAAAGAAGAGCAAGCAGATTTTGGATAATAAAATGTTGGTGGCGCAATGCCCACACATGATGAACCAGAGCGCATTAAGAATGCAACTCCCAGCTGTCTCTCGACCATTTCAGGCGGTTGGATGAAGAACCTATGTCTCCTAACCCTTCTTCTTCCTTGTCTGTGATTCTTCCCATACAGAACACCGCACGGGCCGCCGGCCGGACCACCGGCCCCCACCGCCTGTGTTCCTCCGCCACCCCCCCCCCCCCCCCCCCCCCCCCCCCCCCCCCCCCCCCGAGTTTTCTTCGTTCAGCTAGGCCCCACAACCACCCGAGCCCCTTCGATCGCACCGGTGAACTCCAGCGAGCTCTGAAAAATCGACTGACCCAATTTTGAAATTTAGTCTACTGTGATTTAACTAGTGTGGAATATAAAAGGGGAAAACCATAAGCATTGGGAGTATAGTGTTGAGCGTGCCATGGCGGATCTGAAGGTGCAAACCGGACAAAGGCAACTTCGCAACCAAGACAAGAAAGCAGAGTAAAGCAGTGGCGATCTGTTTTCTTGCTGTGTTAAATAAGTTGAGCAGATACGAAAGAGTACCGCCTCTGGTGCGGCACCGTGTATGCATCTGCTGAGAATTTGATGGTGCTGCGGTAGCGATGGCTGTCGGCGGCGTGGAAGCAGATCTAGGAGGGTAGACGGTGGCGGCGGGGCGCGGTGGATGAGACGGTCGTAGGAGCGGCGCCGGCAAGGTGGACAACGGCGGGGATGAAGCGAGAGGACGGGATGCAAGGATCCCGGTCCGAAGTCGTGGATGAGAGAGGTCGATCTCTTGTAATGGACGGCGGCGTCGGGGTATCAGCTCCGGCATGGTGGAGGAGGACGGCGGTGGATGGGGTGGCGGACGGAGGAGGGTGGGGTGGAGAGGGTGTTTTGGTGCCCATGGAGTACGAATGGGGAAAATGAAGGTAGAGAGGAAGGGGGGACCATGTATTCAGGGCGCGCTTGTCTCAAATGCGAGGAAATTTACAAACTTAGCCCCCATTTCAAATTTCTACTACATCACAACAACATTAGTTGGTTGGGGATAGGACGGTAATCTTGCATACACCGAATATTTGCCGACGAGAGTTTGTTTTTGGCACCCACGTGTATGAATATGAATCGGGGAGGGAGTCGATTTCCGCCGAGGACACACTGTGTTTTGGCGCCCACCGTGTATGAATCCGGGTGAGAGGCGGTTACGTCACGTTTGGGTGAAATTACAAACCTACCCCTATCAAAACCTATAGAAATCCAGCAGATAGGCTTTGCGTGGCAGGGATAGGCAATAGTGATTTCCATCTCGCGGATTTTGGTTTCGGGCGGTTACTGCGACTTTCCCCACTTCGTTCAAATTTTGCAGAGTGCACGTTTACCGTGCCAACTCAATTCAAATCCCGTTTGTATTCTATTTTTTTCAGGCGGGATCCATTTTCAATTGGAATTACATTCTATATACATCATTTTTTATATATACTTTCAAAAGCACAACAAAGAATTCTGCTCCTTTATATGTATAATATGATTTACAAATACACCGATCTCGAAATCTTAAGGTTGAATTCGAATTTTTTTAACCAAATTATGTTCTACTAAAATGTATGGATCAGTAATATCTACATATTAAATAACATAGATGTGCGTGAATTCATATGAGTATGCATGTTTGATAGATCAATTTTGGTTCGAGCATGGATTACATGTATCATCATCTCGAATTCAAATATTTGAATCCCTTTTTTGTTCACTCCTTTCACGCCCATCTCTCTCGCATGCATGCTCCTTCAGGTAGCTATCACTCTCTTTTTTCCAGCTCACCCGCACGCTCACTTCATGTTTCTCCTATCCTTGCAAACATGGTCTCTCGACGTCTCCCATGAGAAGTGTCACACTCTCCCTATCATTATACATTACACGCTTTTCACTATCTCTCACGTCTCTACTGTTCTCTGCTATCACTCGGTACCTAAGCTTTCTTTTTCACCGCCACACACAGTCTCCACTCGTCTTTCACTTTGTCTTTCTCTCTATGGGATTCTCTCACACACCCTATATGTCTCTACATATGACTCATACCACTAAAATTACTCTCTCTCTCCTGTAGACACAACATTTGTTGCGGTCTCCTTTTCGTCTCCATCCCAGACTGACATTATTCATTTGTTTACCGATCAGACAACCCCGACTACCGTCTCCTCTCCCTCTCTCACAGACACACACACAACTCCTGATTCCACTCCCCTTCCCGACTACCGTCTCTCTCTCTCACACACAAAACTCTCCCTTTCACATCCCAACTCATATTTCTCTCACAAACATTTATCGACTAGCTAGCCTCTAGATAGGTTTATACACCCACACACTCGTGCTTCCACCATCGCATACATGTCTCTCTCCCGCTCCTTGTATATATGTAGATTTTTATTCCCTTCTTAAGACACACCCTCTCGATCGTGCACACACACACTATCGCCTCATTTTAAGCTGATACCTATCGCACACACACTCCTTGTGTCTTTGTCACACATGCACTCCGTCCTCCTCCACTCTCCCTCTCTCTCACACACACATGGGCTTTTTGCAACAACTAGCAAGATGCCCATGCGTTGCACGAAACATCAAGATGCATTTGTATGAGTAGTTTATCTTGTGGGGGAAAAGGATGAACGAGGGAAGGCCTTATTTGCAAATGTGGAGAGGGGTGTGGGTATGTTTTGCACAATTGTCATAGTGTCCTTCCTATCCGTCGGATATAGATCGGACGGCCTATATTGCAGGATGGCAGGCACACGATCATCACCGACAATGCTTTTTATAAGAGTAGGGATAAAAAATAGAGTTGGTGATGATGGTGGGCCTGCCATCCTGCAATGTAGGTCGTCCGATTTGTATCTGACAGATAGGAAGGAAAATATGGCAATTTACCCGCACTCTTCACCACATTTGTAGATAAGGCCTTCCCTCGTTCATCCTTTTCTCCCACAAGATCTTGATGTTCCGTGCAACGCACGGGCATCTTGCTAGTAAGAGTAGAAATTAGACATATACCACTTCTCGAATCTTGAAACCAACAACATTCCCCCCTTATCTCATCAAAACCGCCAAAGGAATATATTTTGAGTGAAACATAACATATTTTTAGTGATATACGTATTTCAAAACTAGACTTTTTTTCTATCAAATCAGTGAATATGTATTAATCTACTTTGATCGTGTGGCAATGCATTGGCACATTGCTAGTAGTTATTATAAATTTTTGGACACCAGACAAACGGCGGAGTACATATACGAAGAGAAGAGGCGCACGCACGCAGTCGACCTCTCACTGTCTCGCACACATGAGTGTTACGTAAAGGCGACGTTAACAAATAAACCCTAAAACCCTAGGTGCATGATTGCTGCATTCGCGGGTACCGGGTATGTGGTGGAGCACCTTTGTAAGAATAGTCAGCTCGCGTGATAATTTGATCCGTAGGAGTTGATGGTCGGGACCATAGGTGAACGACTTGGAGTGCGGTGGCTCGCCAGTTGCCATAGATCGAGTAGCCATGTTTAAAATATCATTTTTAGCGGGGTTAAGAGTTCCGATTTTCAATGGCGCGTTATAAGTACTAAGTAGTTTTTAGAACGATTGGTATGGAGCGAAAATGGAATTCATAGTACTACATACCTCCTTGGCGTATGGTTGTATGGGTTTTTTGCGACGGAGGTTGTATGGGTTTATGTTGCGAGATGTTGAGCCTGGTAGTTCTAGGGAAAACACTATGGTTTAGATTTATATGCTGGTTTTCAGTAATGAAAATCGGAAGGGGAAACCCTTCTTTGATTAAAAAAAAACTACTACCTCCATTCTGGTTTACTAGTCCCCATCTTAATTTGGGTCAATATGCGTGCCAAACTCTCCTTCTCCCTCTGGCGGTCCCACCACTCCACCCCGTGTGAAAAAATCTGCATGCATGGCTCTCCTCCCCCCACGCTCGTCCAATCCGTTGTGACCAGCAATATTTCCACCCCTTCGCTCCCCCGTAATTTACTCCAACAAATATGCCCACGTAGCTGTTACTTAACTGTAGGTGCATTGGGTCACTAACATATGGGCCCAACAGGGGTCTGGCCCACATGTCAGTGACGCAACTGAACCTGCAGTTAAGTCAGTGCACCTCAGTCCATATCTTACGTAGGTGTGTCATTGCTCGCTATAAATACTGCGCCTCCCACGACATCGCTATATCCTCCCCCTCGCGTTCACGTTCATCGCTATCTCCTCCCCCTCCCTCTCACGTCGACCACCATGGCATCGCCCCTCCAAAGCCCTAGGAGCCCCTCGCTGCACCGCGCGGACGGTCACGCGTCGCTGTTCCGTTCCTCGCCGCCACTAGTCGAGGAGGACGCGTCGGTGTTCCGCTCATCGCTGCTACACGACGCGTCGCTGTTCCGTTCCTCGCCGCCACTAGTCGAGGAGGACGCGTCGGTGTTCCGTTCCTCGCCGCGACGCGTCGCCGTTCCGTTCCTCGCCACCAGTACTCGAGGAGGACGCGTCGGTGTTCCGCTCCTCGCCGCAACGCGTCGAGGTGGACGCGTCGGTGTTCCCAATCTCGCCAGCACGCGCGCCGGAGGACGCGTCGGCTCCCCGCTACAAGGAGAACACCGCGCCGCCTGCCGAGCCCCCCATCCTTGAGGTGCTTTGGAAAGAAATGGATGTCGCCTTGTGGGAGGCTTTGCCTCCAGCAGAGCGCGCCAAAATAGAGGCGGAGAAGAAGGCCGAGGAACAGAAGCGCACCGCGGAACAAGCTGCCTGGGAGGCCTATGTCGCGTCCGAGAGAGTCAGGCAATTGGCTCTTTGGCAGAAGGCTCGTGCGAGGGCCGTGAGGGTGGCGGAGGACGCCCGTGCCAATGCCCTGAGTGTAGTCGGGCCCAAGCTCCTCATCTACGCTTGGTGGTACGTGGACCGGGTGCACGCTTCCAGTGAGGAGGAGTACCTGTTGGCACCGGATCACCACATCGGTGAGATCGCGCTCGCCCGCCGGCAAGCCACCAATCAGCACCTCGCGAGTTGCGAGGCTGAGGAAGAGGCGTTGTGTCAGTGCGATGGGAAACGGACGTGCACCAGGGCACTCGTGGCGCGCCGCAAGCGCTCCTGCGAGCGCCGTGGCTTTTAGGAGGAGTATAATTTTTGTTTCGTAAGGCGATCTCATTAGTTTTGGGACGCAAATGATAAATCCCGAACGTTCATGAATTTTCAGCGTCCTTAATTAAGTATGTAAAAGGGAAAGTTTGGAAACCTTGTGTATTCATACGCATTTTGCAAGTACGTGCATATAGCACAAACTTTACTATATACTATCGCACTACACGTCTCTCTCGATATATGCTTGCAAACTGTGCTACTCCCTCCGTCCAGGTCAATAAGTCATCTTTGGTTGTGCACCGTGACCAAGAAGGAGGGAAGACTTATACACCTAGACGGAGGGAGTACTACTATTACTTATGTACGTGCAAATGCACGTTTTAACATTACGATGCGGTTTTTGTAAAAAGTAGAAAAACAGCACTAGTCAAGCTTGTGAAACGATTCAATGCAAAACAAATGCAAAAATGCTCGTTTGATTGTTTACTTTTAGCTTCCTTCTCTGTGGTTATTTCTCTGTCGTATTTTGTACGGAGTATCTCACTGGTTGGAAAGGCATGCAAATTCCCAAACCTCTTCCTACACCCAGTATCAATTTTTTGCCTAACAAGTTGTGCCGTGCAATTGGAATTCCAACTTGAGTACTACTACTAGTAGGAGTACCAGGGGCCGGTTCTTTTAGGCTTCTAGATTAGTAATCCCATAACTACTACCTCCGTACTAGTTTATTGGTCCCCATTGTAATCTGTGTCCAATTTTGATCATAAATTTAACTAATGAAATGTTAGTGCATGTCACATGCACTACTCCATCCGTCTAGGTGAGTAAGTCATCTTAGGCTGTGCACCGTGACCAAGGAGGAGGAGAAAACGAGAAACGTTAATGTTTATTTGCTAATTAATAGTATTGCATGCAATGAACTAACCACTGCATGTCGTGTTTGATATCTCAAGTCATTAAAAGCATGCACATTCTTTATCTCTTATTGGTTGATATGTCAAGAAACAAGAAACGAGGTAGAAGTTAATGCACCGCACCTAAGTGTTTTGGGATTATTTGGTTTTTGTAAATGACTTACACACCTAGATGGAGGGATTACAATGGTGAGCAATAAACCAGTTAAATCTTTGGTCAAAATTTAGCACAAATTACAATGGTGAGGAATAAACCAGGATGGAGTAGTAGTTTAGAAGCCCAAATAAATGAGTGAGGCGCCTTATTATTACTCTCCACTGTGACTAGTCTTGTGGGAAAAGCTGGGGAAGCCGCCAAAAGAACTGGCCCTAGGAGTAGTAGCTAGGGATCAAGTGTGCGAGATGAACCAGAGAAAGTAAATGCAGAGAGATGAAATGCAAAAAAGACGGGATGTGATGGTTGCTTGTCCGTTTATTTTACCAGGTCACTTATTAATGGGAGTGGTTGGGTTTTCTGATATGACGGCTTTACTGCCGCGCCACGAGCGGGGTGAGAGGTGAGACTCCCGTGCAGCGCCGCCCTCTACACTTGTACTACATTGGTCGTGGTTTATTAGTCCCCCATTAATTTGACTGAAGATTTAACTGAAAAAATGTTAGTGCGTGTCAACAAAAACTATATCGTTGGATTCGTATTTGAACATAGTTTTGAATGATATAATTTTAGGTGACATGCATCAGCATTTATCGTACTATATATAATGTTAGTTCAATTTTTGGTCGTACTAATCTATAGTAATAAGGTGCCCGTGCGTTGCACCAAAGAGTGAAATGCATTGATCGGGAGTTGTTTATTTTGACAAAGGATGTGGGGGTCATCTCATGTGTAACGGGTATTGATAGGTTTCATCGGATATTATTTCATCTCTAGAGCTCACAAACATCTGGGTGAGGTGATGCACCATGTCCGCTGGCAAGCCACAAAACGGCATCAGGCTCTCATAGCAGTGGACGAAGGGCTCCTTGGAGGCATTGAACAGGCCGTCCATGAAACGGGAGTGGCTGTAGGGGACGTTGCGCCAGTTGAATATATGAGCAAGTTACTACGAGATTTAATCCGAATAAGCACAAAATAAATCATGACAGCTATAATAGAGATGAAACTAATCATGTGGACTAGCATAGTAGTAGGATACAGAGTAGAAACATGAATTCTACCACGATTTCGAACAGGAAGGACAGAAACACATACGATGCAACGGGAGCAGCACCGTTGGCGTTGAGGTTGTCGCCCATGTCCAAACACCACGTAGACACGGTCTTTGAGGACGGTTCGTAGTGGTTCCACGCTCAGGCATTGAAGTTTGTAACTATTTTAGATTAGAATATACTACTCCTCCGGTGCTAGTAGTAGAGCAAAGTCCTACTCTACTACTCTACTCAAGCAAGTTAGGGCATAGCACTGTAGGGAGTAGCAGTACTGTGATCACTCAAGCAAGTTGTCTGGCATCGACATGACCCTACGCTGCTGGTATGTGTCTCGTAAGTCAAGCGGTGTGCTGTAGTCATCATCACCTGTCCACTTCCCGCAGCACATATTCGCTTCTCCATCTTTGTCCGCACATAATCTCGTCCAATCTTCCATCCCCTCTAAGGTGCCTCCCCCCCTGTCTGAAACCCAAGCACTAACAATTGCAGAACCGAGCAGCGTCCGCCGAAAGAGTGGCTGGAATTCGCTCCCCATAGAGGTAATCAAGCTCATTGTTTCGCGTGTGGACAATCTCAGTACCATGCCGCTCGCCGCGTGCTTGTCGGGGCTGTACCGTTTACTCAAAGCCCTCAGGCCGGAGCTTTTTAAGCCAGCTCCTTGCTTGCTGATGCTGCCTGATCTTCAAAAACGGCGTGTCACGCAGCATAACGATCGTAGGGTGGCGAGCATCAACCCCCTTGACTACATTAATGGTATGTACTGGGTCGGCATGAACACGTCTTGGATGGTGGTCATCGACGTTCGCAGCAGCTGGATGCTCGTGGAGGTCTACACCCGGCGATTGATCCCCCTTCCTTCGATTAACACTGCATTGCTTTGGCACCGCGGCCCAGAATACTCGGAATCTTACAGTAGACAACATGATACCAAGTTTGATTTGCTCAAGGTTGTAATCTGCCAAGTGCCCACAAGATCTGTGAATTATAAAGACTTCAGGCTAATTGCGTTCTTCAACCGCGGTCTCGCCTATCTGATAGGTCACTGTGGTAAGTGGATAAATCTGCACGTCCATCGCAAGATCATACATCCTCCATGGTTCTTTGATGCCATTGAACACAAGGGCTTCATTTACGCTATCGACTCCTTCTATGGCTGGACGTATTGCTGGCCTACTCCAGTCATCGCTACAAATGGCTGTTACAGCAGTATGTTACTTTCCTATGATATCATGATGGCTTGCTTATATTACTGTCAACATTTGCTGAAAAAATATTCATGCTCATAACATGCTGTTCTTAAGATTGACTAAATCAAGAGCCCTTTTTTATTTGACTCCAACTTGGTATGATGTTGTAGGCCGCCTGGTGTCCCTGCCCTTCCTAATCCCAGAACCTTTCAAAGAAAAGCGGCACGACAGTTGCAGGTGGTTCCTGGCTCGATCAGACGACAACGAAAGACCGATGATCGTTCGCACGTATCGGACGTGTTGTTTCGTGGAATACAATCACAGTCACTGCAAGGTCTTTGAGTAGGATCCCGGCTTCTCTGGGCCTTCAGGAATTTTTGACTGGAGGCTGGTAAGTAGCCTTGGTACACGTGCTTTGTTTGTCAGACTTAATTATCCGATTAACCAGGAGATAACCGACAGCAAGGATCATGATGGCAGTGCGGTTTCGTTCATCAGGCAAAACTGTGTGTACACAGCGTACCATGTGTCTCTGCATGCACCATACCCTGATATGTGCCGCCATGCTCTGCAGCCCAAAGTAGGAGAGAGGGTCGCAAGTATCAGACTTCGACCTGCTGGCTGGAGTTTCCCCCGTCAGGCACCCATCTGGTTCAAGCCGTCAGCCAATCTCCACATCTTAATAAATAGTAACGTCTAACTGAGCCAGTTAGTTAGATGCATACACTTGGTGTAGTAGGATCTTTATTTAGTTTGATGCATACACTTGTTCTTTTTTGGTAGCCATTTTGTAATGATGGCTGATGTTTGGTTTGGAAGAGAGAGCTGCGTCTTCACTCTTCTGGCCTGCTGCTTACTGCTTCTGTTGCACCCCCAGCCCTGGTTGCTGCTGTTGCTGTTTTCAATGCACAATCAGTAGTATACTTCGTCTGTTGGTTGAATAAATGTGTTGTTAGAATGACAAACACAATGTTTTGGAAGTCGTTGCACGGTTCGATCCTTTAGTGCCCCGTACCGTACGTAGTGCATACTATTTTTCGTACGGAACACATTTTCCACTTGTTGATAACATGCAACCCACTGATGAAGGCCCAATAGAGAAGCCCATAATTAACTGGAAGGGAGGCTCTCACATGAATCCGGCCCAGGTACATGCTCATGGTCCCCTAAACATAAATAAATAAATAAATAAAGCTAAATGCTCATGCACCAGTTCTTTGGAAAAATAGGTAGCCCAGTATTTCTTTTTGAAGAATACCCAAGCTAGGCCTATTTGTTTTCTCCGAATTACTGGGCTGCAAATCTTTCAAGATGAGGAGGGATGCATTCCGGCCTGGCTTAAGAGTATGGTCAATGTCTATTAAAAGTAATATTAAAAGGGGTTGAAAATTCCAAAAAATTTATAGCAAATGGGATATAAGTTTCTTTTTTTGTTTTTGTTCTTCACTGATATCTTATACGTATTTCATTGGATTTAACATGACATAGTACTAATTTATTTTTAAATTTGTTTTAGTATGGCTATTAATTTTTGGATTAAGAATATTTCGTTCCCCAGCAAAACATTGAGAATTTTCAATATTTCCCACATATTTAGTTGATTTTTTGACCCTGGTACTGACCAGAAAATGGCCAGCAATTCTAAAAATGGAAAATGGGCTGCAATAAATTCCATATGAATTAGAAAATGAGTAAAAATTATAAAAATAATAGCAAATGGGCTGTACACGCCACATATTTCGAGGCTGACTTGTTTACGCAAGGCTTTGTTAGTGAACACACGATTCTAGCAGTAGTGACTGTTGGATGTCCATCCAACGGCCGACGTGCTTCTTCAATCTCTGATCTTCCTACTCTAGCCGCCTAAACTAGCGCCGGCGGGACTGCCTGCTCCCTCCTCTTGTGGCCCACCGTGATGCCGCGCAGGCTTCCCCAGCCCACCCTACTCCCTCCACTGGCCTGGCCGCACGCAATCAACCGCCTCCTTATTACACGAAAAAAATGATTCCTCCCACTGACAGATGGGGCGCACCGGTTGGGAGGCTGACCTGTGGTCCTACTAAGTTGACGCGTATGCAGGGCTTGTAAACTTAGTCAACAAACGATTCTAGCAGCAGTAACCGTTGGATTTGAATCGAACGGTCCTTCTGCTTCTTCAATCGCTGCTCTTCTTGCACCAGCCGCCCAAACCAATGCCGGGGAGACAACCTTCTCCTGCCTCCAGTGGCCGGCTGTGCTGCTATTGAGGCCTCATCGCCCCCTACTACTCCCACCGCTAGCCAGGCCCTGCGGTGACGGCAGCCTCACACCACAGCCGAACCAGTGAACCCTCGTACTCCTCTCCGCGTGGGCATCCACTGCCGCGTCTTCCCCGGCTCCGCGTCGTCCCCTTCCTAGGCCTCGCCGTCGTCCACCGCCGTGGTGCTCTCAGCGCGGTGTGGTCAACGACATTCCATCGGAAGAGTATTGTACATGGAGAGGCTGACAGCTGGGTCCACGACCACAGCCCAATTTTTTTTGATTTGCCAAGTAAGTCGCTTTGTCAAGCTTGTTGGGCTGCAAATCTTTCAAGGCGAGGAGAGCTTTCACTCGACTGGCCGAGAAAATGGCCCATCAGTAATGAGAAATGGGCTGGACATTTTTAAAACACATCAAAGCGGCAATTAGTTTCAAATATCTTTTTTTCATTTCGAGATTCTAAATTACATTAATTTTTATGCGTGGAGAATTTGTTGGATTTTATATTGATATACATTTATTTTTAAAATTGGTTTGAATGTGAGTCGAAATTTCGGGATTAAAAATAGTTTGGACCGCACCGAAATATGCAAAATTTCGTATAATTTTTTAACCGTGGCCACAATATGGGCTGTAATGCTAACCAAAAGAATATGGGCTCCAAAAAAAACCTTAATAATTAGCAAATGGGCTGTAAATTATTAGAAATAATGGCAGATGGGCTGTATGCTATTTTCCATAGATTTGAGGTTTTCCTAAAAAAAGGTTGACGCACAAGCAGTGACTGTTGGATGGCCATCCAACGGCCGTCGTGCTTTTTCAATCTTTGCTCTTCCTGCTCCAGCCGCTCAAACAAGCGCCGGCGGGACTGCCTGCTCCCTCCTCCCCGCGGCAGCAGGCCTCACCGCCCCACCGTACTCCCATCGCTGGCCTAGCCATCCCTCTACTCACCCACACTTGTTGTTATTCTCCGGCGACGGCAGACGAACCAGTAAACCCTCATACAGTCATACTCCCCTCTGCGTGGGAAACAACTGCCGAGTCTTCCCTGCCTCCGTGTCGTTCCCTTCCTAGGCCTCGCTGTCGTCCACCTCCCTGGTGCTCTCGGCGCGGCCTGGTCAACGTGGTCAACGACCGACATGCATCTGAAGTGGACTGTATGTGGAGAGGCCGACAACTGGGTCCACGGCCGCACGCAAGGAAATGCCTCCTTATTACGCGCAAAATAATGATTCCTCCACCTGACATCAGGGACCCACCGAAAGGGCCTCTGTATTTCGTGAAAAAAACGTTACCGCCGCTAACAGCTTGGACCCACCAGCTATATCTTCGCACGCAAGGAAGTGCCTCCTTATTACGCACAAAAAAAATGAATACTCCCCCTGTTAGCTGGGACCCAGTATAGTGGCAGGCTGACTTGTGGGCCTACTAAGTTGACGGGGACGGAGGGCTTTGTCAACTTAGTCAATATGCACGATTCTAGCTCCAGTGACTGTATGATGTCCATCCAACGGCCGTAGTGCTTCTTCAACCTCTGGTCTTCTTGCTCCAGCCGCCCAAACCAGCGCCGGTCGTGCCTCGTGCTCCTACCTCCCGTGGCCGGCTGCGATGCGGCGGAGGCCTCACCGCCCCCTACTACTCCCACCGCTGGCGAGGCCATCCCTCTACTCACCCACACCCCCTGTTATCCTGCGGCGACGGCAGCCTGACACCGCAGGAACCAGTGAACCCTCATACTCCTCTACGCGTGGGCGTCCACTGCCGCGTCTTCCCTAGCTCAGTGTTGTCCCCTTCCTAGGCCTCGCCGTCGTCCACCGCCCTGGTGCTCTCGGCACGGCGTGGTCAACGTGGTCAAGGAACGGCTTCCATCGGACGTGGACTGTACGTGGAGAGGCTGACAGCTGGGTCCACGGTCGCAGCAAGGAAGTGCCTCCTTATTACATGCAAAATAATTATTCCTCCACCTGACAGCGGGGACCCATCAGACGGGCCACCGTATTTCACAAAAAAACGTTTGCCCCTGACTGCTGGGACCCACCAGCTACATCTTCGCACGCAAGGAAGTGCGTCCGGGCAAAAAATGATTTGCCCCCCTAACTGCTAGGACCCACCAGCTACATCTTCGCAGGCAAGGAAGTGCCTGACAGTCGGGACCCACCTGGTCGAAGCGTACGTAGCGTTGTCATTCTGGTCGTGAACGTGTACGTACATATATACTTGTGGATGTAGAGGCGCGCACGTGTCGTATTAGAGGCGCGCACGTAGCATGTACATGTACGTACAGCAGCCATGGTGCAAGAAAGAAAATACGGCCACGTATGTGTACATACGGGCGGGGTCTCGAACGCCTACTCGCGCATACGTACGGCCAGGGCTCGTGTACATGGCTGGGTCGGAACGGAGAAATAGTGTCGTCGTCGTGTTCATCGGGAGGCAACGAAATGTGTCGTGTTCATGGGGAGGCAACGGAATGCGTCGTGTTCATCGGGAGGCAACAGAACGTGTGTGAGCCAACCGGCTGGGTTGGAACGGAATGTGTGGTCGTGTTCATCGGGAGGGCTTGGACGGAACATGCGATGGAAACGAGGCCTGGCGTACCGCACAACGGAGGAAACGGACCTCCTACGTTCGGAACGGGGTCCTGTTGATCGGGAGGGGTGTGGTGTAAAACGGAGGAAACGGACCTCCTACGGTCGAAACGGGGGTCCTGTTGATCGGGAGGGGTGTGGCGTACCGCAAAACGGACGAAACGGACCTCCTACAGTCGAAACGGGGGCCCTGTTGATCGGGAGGGGTGTGGCATACCGCAAAACGGACGAAACGGACCTCCTACGGTCGAAACGGGGGTCCTATTCATCGGGAGGGGTGTGGCGTACCGCAAAACGGGACTCCACGGGATACTGTTCATCTCCACCGTCGACCTCCTCCAGCGTCCACGGGCTACCGTCGACCTCCTCCAGCCTCCACGGGCTCCTGTTCGTCCAGTCTCCACCGCGCACTACTCCACCGGCTATTGTTCAACCACCCCTCCACGGGCACCCCTCCACCGTCTACTGTTCATCCAACCCTCCACACCACGGGGTCCTGTTAAACCACCCCTCCACGGGCACCCCTCCACCGTCTACTGTTCATCCAGCCCTCCACCACACCATAGGGTCCTGTTCATCCAGAGGCAATGCCACCGCTCACTGTTCATCCAACCCCCCCCCCCCCCCCCCCCCCCCCCCCCCCCCCCTCCCCCGCGGCAACCCCCCCCCCCCCTTTTCCCCCCCCCCCCCCCCCCCCCCCCGCAACACTCACTGTTCATCCCAGAGGCAGCATCGTCGATCAGCTTCAATTAGCAGCAGTAGCGAAGGATTCGCTCGATCGGGTTCAGTTAACAGCCATCGATCAATCGCTCGGGTTCAGTAACGCGTAGCCTGCAGTGCAATCGCTCGGGTTCAGTTAGAGCCCAACGCCTCGCTCGGGTTCAGTTAGAGCCAACGCCTCGCACACACGCGCGTACGTGTACGATAGAAACACGCATCGCTCGGCCCCCGACCTCCCACCGTAACCGGGAACTCTCCGAAATTTTCCTCGCCCTCACTTCAACCACGGGTTTTTCCATCATGGATGGCCCAAAGAATGTCACGCAGCTGTGTCTCCGGCCCGCCCAGGACGAAAAGCCCATTTTCTGTCATGATTTTTTGTCATAGAAGCAGGAGCCCACCACATCTATGATGATACCGGGTTTTGTCACAATTATCGTCATAGAAGTGTCATATGTATGACAAAAAAAATTCGTTCGGCCCAAAATGTCACGGATGTGTCTTTTTTGTAGTGTTACCTCAACGAGGATATGCACATCCCCAACAATAAGAATATCATACTTCTTCTTGACACTAGGAAGAGGAAATTCAAAACCTCTAATAATGATTGTAGAATTTTTCCAATAGAATTGATACTATGGACTTGAGGTTGTTTCCTTGGAAAGTGTATCGTATGCTCATTATCATTAACATGAAAAGTGACATTGCCTTTGTTGCAATCAATAACAGCCCCTGCAGTATTCAAGAAGGGTCTTCCAAGGATAATCGACATACTATCATCCTCGGGAATATCAAGAATAACAAAGTCCGTTAAAATAGTAATGTTTGCAACGACAACATGCACATCCTCACAAATACCGACAGGTATAGCAGTTGATTTATCAGCCATTTGCAAAGATATTTCAGTATGTGACAACTTATTCAAATCAAGTCTACGATATAAAGAGAGATGCGTAACACTAACACCGGATCCAAGATCACATAAGGCAATTTTAACATAGTTTCTTTTAATGGAGCATGATATAGTTGGTACTCCTGGGTCTCCTAGTTTCTTAGGTATTCCACCTTTAAAAGTATAATTAGCAAGCATGGTGGAAATTTTATCTTTCGGTATCTTTCTCTTATTTGCAACAATATCTTTCATATATTTATCATAAGGATTCATTTTAAGCATATCAGTCAAATGCATACGCAAAAAGATAGGTCTAATCATTTCAGCAAATCGCTCAAAATCCTCATCATTCTTTTTCTTGGATGGTTTGGGAGGAAAAGGCATGGGTTTCTGAACCCATGGTTCTCTTTCTTTACCGTGCTTCCTAGCAACAAAGTCTCTCTTATCATAGCGTTAATTCTTTGATTGTGGGTTATCAAGATCAACAACAGGTTCAATCTCTACATCATTATCATTGCTAGGTTGAACATCATCATTAACATTATCACTAGGTTCATGTTCATTACCAGATTGTGTTTCAACATCAGAAATAGAAATATCATTGGGATTCTCAGGTGTGTCAACAACAGGTTCACTAGAAGCATGCAAAGTCCTATCATTTTTTATTCTTCTTAGAAGAACTAGGTGCATCAACATTAATTCTCTGAGAATCTTGCTCAATTCTCTTAGGGTGTCCCTCAGGATACAAAGGTTCCTGAGTCATTTTACCCCCTCTAGTCATAACTCTAACAACATTATCATTTTTCTTATTATTTAATTCATTGAGCAAATCATTCTGAGCTTTTAGTACTTGTTCTACTTGAGTGGTAACCATAGAAGCATGTTTACTAATAAGTTTAAGTTCACCTTTAACTCTATACATATAATCACTCAAGTGTTCAACCATATCAGCATTGCGTTTCAATTGTCTACCAACATAAGCATTGAAGTTTTCTTGTTTAACAATAAAATTATCAAACTCATCCAAGCATTGGCTAGCAAACTTAGTAGATGGGATTTCACATTTATCAAATCTATAGAGAGAATTTACCTTTACTACATGTGTCGGGTTATCAAGACCATGTATTTCTTCAATAGGTGGTAAATTCTTAACATCTTCAGCTTTAATACCTTTTTCTTTCATAGATTTCTTTGCCTCTTGCATATCTTTAGGACTGAGAAATAGAATACCCCTTTTCTTCGGAGTTGGCTTAGGAGTTGGTTCAGGAAGTGTCCAATCATTTTCATTACTTAACATATTATTCAATAGCAATTTAGCTTGATCAACATTTCTTTCCCTGAAAACACAACCAGCACAACTATCCAGGTGGTCTATGGAAGCATCGGTTAGTCCATTATAACAGACATCAAGTATTTCATTTTTCTTGAGAGGATGATCTGGCAAAGCATTAAGTAATCGGAAAAGCCTCCCCCAAGCTTGTGGGAGACTCTCTTATTCAATTTGCACAAAATTATATATTTCCCTTAAGGCAACTTGTTTCTTATGAGCGGGGAAAAATTTAGCAGAGAAGTAATAAATCATATCCTGGGGACTACGCACACAGCCAGGATCAAGAGAATTAAACCATGTTTTAGCATCACCCTTTAATGAGAATAGGAATAACTTTAGGATAAAGTAGTAGCGAGTTTTCTCATCGTGAGTAAATAGGGTGGCTATATCATTTAATTTAGTAAGATGTGCCACAACAGTTTCAGATTCATAGCCATAGAAAGGATCAGATTCAACCAAAGTAATTAAATCAGGATCGACAGAGAAATCATAATCCTTATCAGTGATAAAGATTGGTGAAGCAGCAAAAACAGGGTCATATTTCATTTTAGCATTCAAAGATTTTTCTTCCAGTTTAGCTAATAATTTCTTAAGATCAGATCTATCATTGCAAGCTAAGAAGTCTCTAGCAGTTTCTTCATCCATAACATAGCCCTCAGGCACAACAGGCAATTCATATCTAGGGGGAGAATCTTCATCATCACTTTCATCAATATTATCAGTTTCAATAATTTCATTCTCTCTAGCCCTAGCAAGTTGTTCATCAAGAAATTCACCTAGTGGCACAGTAGTATTAAGCATAGAAGTAGTTTCATCATAAATATCACGCATAGCAGAAGTGGCATCATCAATAACATGCGACCTATCGGAATCAATAGCAGTAGTAGCTGTCGCAAGTTTACTCAAAACAGAAGGTGAATCAAGTGTAGAGCTAGATGGAAGTTCCTTACCTCCCCTCGTAGTTGAGGTAAAAATCTTGGTTCTTTCATCTTTCAAGTTCCCGATGACCCACAAGTATAGGGGATCTATCGTAGTCCTTTTGATAAGTAAGAGTGCCGAACCCAACAAGGAGCAGAAGGAAATGATAAGCGGTTTTCAGCAAGGTATTATCTGCAAGTACTGAAATAAGTGGTAACGGATAGTTTTGTGATGGGATAAATTGTAACAAGCAACAAGTAACAAAAGTAAATAAAGTGCAGCAAGGTGGCCCAATCCTTTTGTAGCAAAGGACAAGCCGGGACAAACTCTTATAATAGGAAAAGCGCTCCCGAGGACACATGGGAATATCGTCAAGCTAGTTTTCATCACGTTCATATGATTCGCGTTCGATACTTTGATAATTTGATATGTGGGTGGACCTGTGCTTGGGTGCTGTTCTTACTTGAACAAGCATCCCACTTATGATTAACCTCTATTGCAAGCATCCACAACTACAACAAAAGTATTAAGGTAAACCTAACCATAGCATGAAACATGTGGATCCAAATCAGCCCCTTACGAAGCAACGCATAAACTAGGGTTGAAGCTTCTGTCACTCTAGCAACCCATCGTCTACTTATTACTTCCCAGTGCCTTCCTCTAGGCCCAAATAATGGTGAAGTGTTATGTAGTCGACGTTCACATAACACCACTAGAGGCTAGACAACATACATCTTACCAAATTCACATGAGTACTAATAGCAAGACTTCTCCCTTGTCCTCAGGAACAAACATAATTACTCACAAAGCATATTCATGTTCATAATCAGAGGGGTAATAATATTCATATAGGATCTGAACATATGATCTTCCACCAAATAAACCAACTAGCATCAACTACAAGGAGTAATCAACACTACTAGCAACCTACTAGCACCAATCCCGGACTTTGAGACAAGAATTGGATACAAGAGATGAACTAGGGTTTGGAGATGAGATGGTGCTGGTGAAGATGTTGATTGAG
>NW_024117049.1:0-7017 GCF_003073215.2 Triticum urartu | reverse complement strand
CGTGAACTGGGGCTTGGCATTTGAAACGTCGCTTTTTTTTAAAATAGACGCGGACAGGATGGGGCAAAAGGATGCGGCCGCGCGCTGGGCGCACGGCCACCGCATCCCAGGACAGGCCCGGACACGGTCCCAAATCCCTACCCAAACGGACAGAATCCGGACAAAACGGACGTCCGTTTAAGGTCGCGCGGTGGAGTTGACCTTAGTGCTGAGCTTTCTTGATACCCCAACCCAGAAGAACACAACATAAATGTTGTTGGGGGATTGTTGGGGGACAATCCTGAACCCTAAGGCTTCCTTTGGTTTGGAGGAATTTCATAGGAATTCTAGAGGATAGGATTTTTATAGGATTTTTTCCTTTAGAGCCCTTTGGTTCATAGGAATGGATTCCTATTCCTACATAGGATTGGTTCCTATCCTCCACATTTCATAGGAAAATAAAGATGAGCCTAGACTCAATGGAAAAATTCCTTTGGTGTCAACCAAATGACATCTCGTTTCCTAATCCTACTCATAGGATTTGAGATACATGTCATCTCATTTTCTACAAAATTCCTATTCCTACGATAATCCTATCCTATGAACTAAAAGAGGCTTAAAGGAGTGGAGAAAAGCAGGTGGGGGTGCATGCACAACTGTCCTCCTTACTCAATGCACATACATATGCAGATCACTCACTCAGCACCCCCACCTGTGATGGCACCATTACTTATTCTCCTCCTTGCTCAGATGCTTCACACACAGCCTTGGAAGAACCACACATAGACATTGCTTCCAACTCAAGGCCTGGCTGTACTTTGTAACCTGTGATGCATGCTCCACCAGCCAGCAAACCCATATTTTGTAATATAATCATGCATGCATGACCTCAGATGACACCAGCAGCATCATGTGATGGATTAATGTGCATCAGGATGCATGGAGGGTCAATTGGTTCTTATAATTAACTAATATAATCTACCATGGAACTAGGTCTCAAGACCATAAAACAAGGGTTAGGTCTGTGGTGAACTGGTTATCCTCTTGTTTAAATTTTGTTGTCACTGTCAGATGATTGGGCCTCAAGGGCCGTGCAGGGGAAGGGGATCCGATGAAACACCGGAGCAAGATCATTGGCCACATCAGGATCAGATTAAAGGCTGCATCCTGCATGCATGTGTAGGTTCAGTCCTTGCTCAGTCACTAACTAGATTATATATCATTTATCTTGCTCTTGCATCCAGCAGATGGAACCAAACTGAAGTACTGAACAAGGGCATAGGGACATCGCATAAAAATCAGCAGGGACTAATTAAAAGAACAAGTAAATATGGTTTGGGCCAATTACTCCCAGATTAGTTGCAGCTAGCTTTTCAGTTAGCATGTCATGTGTGGTACTGTACCTATCCCTCAGGGTTGTGAGCGTATATATGTATCATGGTGACATGACTTGCAAGCACTAGAATAAAATGCAGGGCAGCTAGCAAGCAAGCAAGGTAGCTACTTCCAAATCCCAACTGGCTTGTCTGTCTTGTTGACATGTGCGTTGTAGTAAAGTGGCACACTGAAAGTTGGAGGCTTGGCCTTTTCCTACAGATCTAAGAACGGTCGACATGACATGTCCCTCTCTCTACTTTTCTGTATGCCTTCTTCTTTTCCTTTGAGATTTCTTCTCTGAAGAGAAAGAAAGAAAGACAGTGCAATGCTCGGTGGCAAACACAGAAACCAGCAATGGACGGCAGAGAGAAAATGAAAGAAAACATAATGCATATCTCATCAAGAAACTCTAGGGCGAAAAACTCTGTCGAAAAAGCACGCGCAAGTCATTCTGTATATGCATGCATTATCAGATCACTTTCAATTCAGATAGAATTCCAGGGTAAATAGGTAGACGGATAGGGTTGCTTTTGGGGCTGGTCATGTGTTGGGAGCGTGCTCATTGATCTCAAGGTTAATCATGCATGCAAGCAAGCAAGCAATGGGCATTGCATTTGTCACGTGAGTGGGGCCACGTGCATGTGTTTTTCCTTCATAAAACACTGCTTGGCATTGAAGCCTGAACTGCAGTGGTCAGCGAGAGATAGATAGAGAGAGAGAGGGGTTACTATAGCTAGATGAAAAGTGGTGGATGTGGATATGGTGAAGGGAGGAGGATGAGAAGAAGATGACAAGGGAGGAGTGGCAGTGCAGTGCCTTTGCCTTTTCATTCACGCACGGGACCCCCTACCCCAACTCCTACCCAACCCCTATCCACAATGCCCACTCTACTTGTTTACCTATCCTGGCATGCATGCTCATGCTCGCAGACACTCACACTCACTCCAAGCTCATGATGCTGAAACTTATGTAGATATGCATGGGCATTGATGTGTGTAGCTCCAAACTAACTGTACGTACTACTGCATCTCTCTATGTGACCGTGTGTGCGCTTGCTTTGAAATCAGTACATTGTACACAGCGACACAACACTGATTCCCCATGTTAACCAAGACACACACTACCAGCGGTGCAAGTATATGCACACCTGTCTGTACATGCCCAATGCCCTGCCCTGCACTGCATGCTATCCATCTGTGTGTGTGTGTGTGAGCCGACGTCACACCCCATACCCGACGATGGATTTGCACCGATCACGTACCCGTCGCCATGTGACATGACAAACCGGCTCCTTGCCATGTTCCCCGTGTCACACGAAGCCAATGCATATGCACTGCAACAGCAGCACGGTGCACTGGTAGGTAGGCTTAGCTTAGCATCGGCTAGCTGGTTTTAAGTACCAGGCACAAAGGTCCTCTCCTCCCTCCGTAACCATAAGCCTTGCAGCCTTGCAGGTAGGAGGAGGAGGAGGAGGAGGAGTAGAGTGGGCATGGACTGCACTGTAGCATGGTCAATGTCCTGCGCGCGTGCACAAGCAAACGATTCTCCAGCACAGTGCGCATGCATGCACTGCACGCCCACCCTCGGCCACAACCCCAAACTCCATGTACGCTGCCCGCATTATTTCCTTGCTCTCCTCTCACATTCTCGTGTCTATAGCTAGCACCATGCATGATGAATGATGCATGTGATGTGAGGGCCGGCCATGGCATGGCATGCGTCCATCTCCATCCCGCTGTCCCTGTCCGGCCTGTCACAAATGGCTGGCTGGCCGGCCGAACGGATCAATCATCCAGCTCCCTGTGCCGTGGCCGCGAGGGCACTGCCCCCTACCAGCTCCACGAGGGGCCGCGGCCGTCCCTCACCCGACCGACGGCCCGGATCGATCCGCCGGCCAACAAGACCCGTGTCATGAGAAGAAACTCCTCCTATATGTTGCTCATCCAGCTTCCTGTTTGTTGCTATTCGTCGTCTTAATGACACGGGGGCATTTATTTCTGGCCAGCGAAGAAAAATTGTCGTCGTCGGCGACGATTCGATCAATCAGGGATGGATTTGGACATAGATCAGGTCAATGCGATCGAGGAGGCCCCGTTTGGAACTCGGGAGCTTCCCGCGACCACTATGCCAAGTTAAGCTGGAGTATGGATCTGAACTACTCCTTAGGAAGATATGGACGCATATGCCCAGTTGCAAGTTGCAAGGCAGTGTCAACCTCTCACATCAATGCATGCAGACCTTGGCTAGATGCTGTGCCATGCCATATTGCCATGCATGGATCAAGTTGAAGACCTGCAGTGCTAGGAGTTGACCATATGTGTCCATATCTGATCCTAGTGAGGAAGAAGCTGGCTGCATGCTGCATGCACTTGCACTAGAACTGGAGCAAATATGGCCTTCTTTCTTCCCATGATGGTGGACTGGAGCAGAGCACAGCAGAGGAGAGCAAGTGAGGTCCAGCTCTGCCTAGCCATCATCATCATCTTCTCTGCATGCCCATCCCTCTTGGTTGGTTCTCATCAGAAATGGCACCAAGATTAGAAACTGCAGCTACTGGCAGTGGCACCACAGGAGGATTCAGTGATCAAGTGCCATATTTTGGTCATGTGCTCCAGTGCACAAGCCACAACAGCCGAGTGCTGCTGCCACATGCCATACATTTTCTAGGCAGGGCAACAGCATATACAAGAAACATACTAGTTAAGATTGTCACAGGAATGAAGGAAACATTACTACATTCTATTCTAGGATAGAAACTCTTCGGTGATGAAGCAAAGCACCAAGCAGGTATCACTCATTAACGGGTACTCTCTAGTTACACAAGCCTAATCAGATTATAACAAGGTCTGGGCTTCCTGTTTGGAATCTGAATGGATGAGCTCCATTGGTGCCCATACACATGAAGCCCATTTGTTATAGGCTGCTCAATCCATCAATTTTCTGGAGTGAACTGAACTGTCTTTGCAAACACACGGCATCAGACTCTCTTTTAAACATGCATGGCAGATGTGTCTAGCAAAGCAAACTTCAGAAATGTAAGCATCCACATATTCGAAGCCACACCGGCGTAAACCACGCTGAGCTAAAAGAGGGGGCACATTACACGATCACGCCTCAAGACCGAAATACCTGTACAACACTCATCCAAGTTCAATCTAAAGCTACCTTAGCCCTAGCAACTGAAAAAGAAAAAACTAAGCCCTTTTTCTGACACTGAGCAACCAATGACAAAAACTGAGAGGAAAGAAACAAATCAATGTAAACATTCTGCAAAGACCCTAGCACGTGCGACGAAATCTTTTCCTGTGAATCCCTTGACGACACCAATTTGCTAGCTACATTAGCCCTTGCAAACTGCGCCTTAGCGAGGTTGACGAGTAGATCCTACAAGATGTTGGGCACCTGTGCCGAGAGCCTTTCCTGCAGCTCTCTCATCTTCGAGCAGAGCTCCACCTTCTGCTCCTTGTAGCTCTGGAGCAGGAAGTCCTTCCCTTCGATGACCTCCTTCAGCTCGCCGACCTCTCTCTTGAGCATCTCCACCCTCTCTGCCTCGCCGTTCCTCTTCTCAATACCAATACAATGCAGCTCAGGGTCATCGATGCTGCTATCAGCATAGCCATTAGCATGCCCATTGGCGGCATCTGGTTGCCAGTTTCCAGCTTGCAAGGGCTTGTCGCGGGAGAGTGCTTCAGCCACACAATGATCTGCGATGATCTTCCTTAGCTGCTGGATCTCCCTCTCGGATTCGAACAGATCTCGATTGGCACCATCCAGCTGGGACTGCAAATTGGCGGTCTGCGTCTCCTCGATGCTGAGAGAGTTCTTAAGATCAGCTATCTGTGCTTGCATCTCCATGATCATCTCATCACGTCTCCTGAGGTGCTGTCTCAACTTCTGTATGACCTCTCTCTTGATATAAATGTCAGATCCTGCTTCTGAAACACAGGGAGAGCCAGAACTGTTTGAGTACTGCAATGGTCTGCGATGATCTTCAAGCCGGTCAGGCGATGACGTCCACATGACGCCACTGTTCTCTTTGCTTGATTCTGGCCCTGGTATCTTTGCAAGAGGAAGGGAGAATTCATCAGGTTTCGATAAATAACTTGCAGGTGCTTGCTTGATTTCCACTCCACCATCTGCAATTCCCGCACATAACAACCAACAGTTAACATTGTTTCTGCCTTTTTTGCAACAACTATTAAGTCAAATAAAAATAGCAAGACAGCGTCCAGTGTTAGCCCAGTCAAGGGTGTAACAGTGCAATTTAACAATGCTAAACTCGCTATATAGCCACTTTGTCAGTATACTGCCAGTTTGTGGATTAATTTTTTGCTTCATGCTTAGTACTCATGGATTATGTTCAAGGTATGGAAGATTACATAACTGTAATCTCATAATCCAATGATGCAATGATAGTTAATGACATCAACTGTGTTACTGTATTTACAATGCCAGCTGAAAAAACTCAACACTGCAGAGTGCAAAGTTTGCTGCAACCTCATGAATACTCGGCAACAAGCATAAATTAAGCTGTAGCACAAGTTACCTGAGACACAGCAGTAGCAATTGGTTTCATCATCAAACCGGTACAGATTGGAGTGTAGTTCACAAGCTCCAGGTCTTCTTTTGGCTGCAAATTCAGATAGTCAGCACTCAGCAGACTGCACATATGACTGCAATTAGAACTAGAACTGCAAATGGGAGCATCAGACCTCTGGATGTACTATTTTGCTTCTTGGTATCAAACATCTGCTTCAGCTTGCATCCAAGTCTGACCGAGAGCGTGCTAACCAGAACTCCTCCCGCGACAAGAACCCAGCTCGGCCCTTCTCCCTGGGCATGGCTAACTCTCCCCGCCTTCTGCACGCTCCCATTAGTCTTGGAGGACCTCATCCTAAGAACAGCTTGACCTAGACAGACATGTACGCATCACAACATGTTCGGCATCATTATTTCCATGCAGTATAGGAAAAGGAGTGGTACATTTCACTCATACAAATACAGAAAAGGAAGTGCGAAGGCCACTATCCGATCTTAGTCTCGCCCATACAAATATGGATCACAGTGGTAAGACAAGATTATGCTGCTGCTGCTTCAGCAGCAACATCAGATATGCAAATATGGATCACAGGGGCAAAACAAGGTTATGCTCTGCAGCAGCAATTTTTGTTGCAGTGAACTGAATTACACGACCCAAGTGAGTGAACTGGGCACATAACACGGGCATCTCGCTTGGCATTCAAGTCTGAGGGTGGCGTGTACATGAGTGAAATGGAGGACCACACCACACATGTACAAATGCATCCTAGGTTCCTTTCTTGAGTGCATCCTAGATTTCTGACCAAGAGGAGTTGCGTCTAAGCAAGAGGAGTTGCATCTCCCTCGAGTCTGGCGGCTCGGGATCTCACCACAACAGCAATAATCCATCCATGGAGGGAGCTAGCTCGAGAAACGGCGGCGGCGGCCAGCTAGTTCTAAGGACAACCACAGCCACCCCCGCGGTTCCTAGAACCCTAACGGCGTCGACTCCTGCTCCTCTGGGCGGCGCTAATGGCACGCCCAGCGCCTCAGTCGGCCATTTCCAGCCAGACGGGACCTGGCGCTACTGGATCTGGGGAGGTTACGGGGCGAGGAGGGGGCTCACCACTCACCAGACGGTCG
>NW_024117048.1:0-15238 GCF_003073215.2 Triticum urartu | reverse complement strand
TCCTGTCTGTTAGTTTGCTTGCTTATCCATCGCTCATCTTTTTGCTGCTTTTGAGTTTTGAGCCTGGCGAATTAACAGACGAACCACCAACAGGTGCTACGCAACCACGGCCACATAAATACGTACATGATGGAGCAGGAGACGTGTATGCCACAGCTCCGGACGTGTACCCAGGCCCTGGGCATCTAGAAGAACATGGCCGGCAACGTGTGAAACTATTGGACATGACAGATGGCGCGATTGATCCTCCTGATGCTGCTGCAACTGGCTGAAACCGATCGCCCGCCATGGACATCGCTTTCCCCTGAAAATCAGACCAAAGTTTAGGCAACCTCCTTTTTTGCCGTATGCACGGTCGATTCCTCATGCACCGGGGAGATGGCAGAAAAGATTGGGCCAAAGAAGAATCTAGACACGCCTGCACCTGCATTGCAAGGAAGAAACACCTCAAAGCTGCAACAGCGATGGCAGTAGATACTTCGCAGATGCTGCGGGGAACCTACGCCTTATCGGAGGCCAGAGCCGGAGGAGCTACAAGTCTAGAGAAGTCTGTGATAAACCCATGGATACAAATTACAATTACAGTCCAACACAACACCGCGACGGTGACCGCTGAAAGTTACCGTGAAAGGTACCTCAGCTCCGCGATAACAATTACAGACAAAAGGCATGTCGTGCTCATCGCGAGTGACCGGAGATAAAATGTGTCAAATTGCCAGTGACTGGAGTGCAAGATATGCCGTTCACACCAGGTCATCAGGCTGGCAAGGTTCGCCGAACCTGATCTGTGGGGCTGGAGTGGAGCAGTTCGTGGCCTGGCTGCGATCGAGGCACGCGCGGGCGAATCGGACGGAAGATACCTGAATATTATACTGCTCCCGCTAGATTCGGTAGGATCAAGCGGGATGCAAGGGCGCAGCCGCCGCAGATTTTATTCGATCGTGCAGCGAGATGGCGGTGGGCTTTGTTAAAGTAATCCGGTGTCACGGTGTAAAGGACAGGTTAGGCGTCATATGCGGGAACAGTGTTTCGCCTAGTCGTTCGTCCATCCTGTGCGCGGTGGTCATGTGAGGCAGAGACCTGGGAGATCTGGAAAGGATTGATTATGTTATCGACGAGCCGAATCTGAAACATAGGAGCGCAACTTGTGGTCTCGTCAGTAGAAAATGGCATAGTAGACTCGCTTCAGTGTATAGTTTTTCTTTTCTTCGAACGATCAAAGGGCCGAACTGCAGTTTGGTTGTGCTCTGAACCTGCAGACGTTTCTCTGCTATGTAGGAACGAATATTCGAACAGTTGAGTAATGAAATCCTTTTAACCCCGCAGAGAAAAGAGGACGCCTTTTTTTGGAGACAAGCAGAACAGTTTTTTTTAGCACAGCACAACAGTTTCAATGTAATTTTGTTTTCAAGGTTCTAATGTACTTTTTTTTAGAATCGGCTCTAATGTACTACTAAGCCCACCTTTCCTGGTTCACGGGCTTGCACGCGACTTGGACCGTGCAACGTTCAAACATCCACCACAGGCTTTTTTTGGGAACGGTTCACAGGGCCCGTGGGCTAAAAACTGCATGCTCACAAAATAAATATTTTGATATTTTCCCGTGCAATTGTTCACATCATTGTTTATTCAAGTATCAAAAACATCTTCATCAGAAAGTGGTGAAAAAAATGGGAAAAAGAATCGTAAGAAAGTCAGCTATGAACGGGCTAAACACACTAAAATCTCCCGCGGGAGAAAACAATCGCAGATTGGCGAGCAAATCAAAATGAGGAGGCGCAAATTAACATCAGCCGTGATGAAGTCCATTCAGCATTTGGGCATGTCAGACGGCGGCGGGAGCAGCTTCTGGCTCGACTTGCTGCCGCCCTGCCCCTGCCACGCCATTCTCAGACCCCACGTCGTGTGCACCTCCAAATGACAATGCATGAACCATACACCTGCACATGCATACACAACAACAGCAGCGTCACACATGAATATCTCACAAATTTATTGGTTCTTAGGGCATTGTATAGAATCGTGTTTACCTGGGTTGTCAGCAAGGAAGGCCGCCCTGCCCCTGCCACGCCATTCTCAGACCCCACGTCGTGTGCACCTCCAAATGACAATGCATGAACCATACACCTGCACATGCATACACAACAACAGCAGCGTCACACATGAATATCTCACAAATTTATTGGTTCTTAGGGCATTGTATAGAATCGTGTTTACCTGGGTTGTCAGCAAGGAAGCGAATGGCCACCCACCCGCCGGCCGGCACGCCGACGGTGTTCCGCTCGACGGGGTCGACGAGGTTGAACTTGTCCGGGTCGTTCACGGCGTCGTAGTTGCCGAACCCTTGCCCGACCACGAAGAAGTTGAAGCCGTGGAGGTGAAGCGGGTGGCTCTCGATGCCGAGGATGCTCGTGTCCTGCATCACCAGCTCCACCGACGTGTTGAACGACAACGCGAGGAGCTTGGTCCCGGTGGCCACGTGCGTGTTGTTCGGCGGCGTCCCCGTGTAGTTGAACGGCGACAGGGGCATGGCTGGGAAGTTGGCCGCGTAGACGCCGCTGGTGAGGCCGGTGAAGTGCGACTGCAGCAGCGCCATGGACGGGAGCACGAGGGAGACGTTGTTGACGGCCGCCGCGAACTGCGTGCCGTTGGGCCCCTGGCAAGTCATGTTCTTGGGGCATGGCAGTGTGCCCAGCCCGATCGTGAAGAAGAACCGCCTGTCCACCGACTGCGGTACGGCCGCCGGGTACTGCTTTGTGGCGAGGCTGCGGAGCTTGGTCGTGAAGTTGGTGACGAAGTTGGTGTCGTTGAAGTACGGCAGCATCGGCTTGAAGATCGGCAAGGCCTTGTCGAAGCTCGACGCGGAGGGTGAGCCGGGGTTGTGGTACTCGAGGATGCCGGCGACGGTGGAGTTGTCGAAGGTGCCGGGCCTGATGGTGGAGTAGGGTCTGGCGAACATGTAGAAGTTGGCGCGGGGGTAGGCCGGCTTGGTGGCGAGCAGGACGTTGGTGGTCTGGCCCGGGGAGATGACCAGGGTCCTCACGGTGAAGGGCTTGACGTAGACGGCGTCGACCTCGACGACGGTGAGCGTGTGGTTGGCCACGGAGAAGAATAGCTCGTCGTTGAGCGCGGCGTTGATGAGGCGCAGCAGGTACGTCTTCCCGGGCTCCACCTTGAGCTTGAACGTGTCTGCATGCGTTCGTGTACATGCATGCACGGCAACTAGTTAGTCGATTAGCGTATGTAGTATTTTACAGAATCTATCTAGGACCGAAAACGACTTGCACAATCCAATTCCAAGGTGTAGCGTGAGTGCGTAGCTAATGTTTTGTTTAGCACATAGCACGGGCCAGCCCCAACAGCATTCAATCGCTAAGGCGCACCAAATGTTAGGTCAGGCATCGATCACCGGGGGGTTATGGTGATGGTAACATTGCAATGACCTAAACAACTTATGCACCATTCCCTTTCCGTTTCTAGGAAGTAACACTGAAATCTTGCTCGATGCACTTTTCGTTGGTGATTTTGATTGGTAAACCTCCTGGCGTACTTGCCTATGGTGATTACGTCAGTACAAGACCGAAAAATGCATCGGAAGCACAAACTGTCTGCAAACGCTTTTATTTTTTATCCGTTTGGCTATTTTCATATCAGCTCTACGTTTTGCACAGTAAATTTCTGCAGGCCATGAACAGGCTGGGTAAAACGCAGCACGCACGTACCCTTGGCAGAGCAGTTGTAGAGCGGCCCGGGAAGGCCGTTGATCGTGAACGCGTCGGAGATGTTGGGGGCTCCGCCCACCTTGAGGGCCGTGCTGACTATGGCCTCGGTGTCCGACAACCACCATTCACCTGCACCATCCAAGACAAAAGCCAACTTTTACGATCAAAATCACAATTAAGTTAATCTCGACCAGCAGCAACATTTCAATGGCAGCAGCACTGACCGAAGATGACGGGCGTGAGCTCCTTGTGCGGCGCGGGGAAGGGGTAGGGGACGCCGAGCTTGGGGAGGATGACGATGGCGCCGTAGACGGTGGAGCGGAACCAGGAGATGTGCGCGTGCCACCACAGCGTGCCGCGCTGCGCGGTGATGGTGAACTTGTACACGTACGTCTGGCCCTTCTGGATCGGGCACTGCGTCACGTACGCCGGTCCGTCCGCCCAGCCGGTGCGCATCTGCCGGATGCCGTGCCTGCGACGACGACGACGACGCGTGAGTGAACGAAAAAGCTTCGTGCATGCGGAGATGGTCGGGTTGTCTGCTCCGGCGACGGCGGAACAAACTCAAGCTTAAAAGTCAGGGAATGTGGGTCGGTGGGTAGTACCAGTGGATTGACATGTTGTGCGCGACGTGGTTGGTGACGCGGACGTGCACGCGATCGCCTTCCCTCGCGATGAGCTCCGGCCCCGGGAACTGCCCGTTCACCGTCACGATGCTCTTGGTGGCGCACAGCCTCGTCACGTTCGCCATTTGAATCTGCACATGATTTAATCAACAAGGCCTTCAAGTTTCAACAACAACGTACACCACCTGCAGACAATTAAGCACAGCATGCATGCGTCCATGCACTAGCTAGCTATTGGACGTGGACATACATTGAAATCGTAGTGCCGGGTGATGCCGTGCGCCTGGACGACGAGCAACGTCAGGGCTGCCACGAGGAGAGAGCAGTGAAGGCCGGAAGAGATAGTCATGGCCATGGTAGCGTCTAGGCTAGCTTTGGGCTAGCCACTCTATATATGGTCTTGAGCTCTCGTGGAGAGAGCAGAGGACCAGGTGAGGATGCAGGACGGACTGAATGGATGTGTGGAACTGGCGCTCGAGTTTATTTGTATATATAGGGTGTGTGTGTGTGTGTCAAGCCGGCACACCAACCACCACCGCGCCATTAGTTCGGGGGCTGTACATGCACGGCCATTGGTGATTGGTGGGATACGCAGCTTAGGCGGCAATTCTCGTTTGGTGATTCGGTGGATGAGCCATCAGCGCCGGAGCTCGATGGAGCAAGCGCGAGCTGGAGGGCTCTAGCTTTGGAGTGTGGCTAAAGCCAGCCACCGGCGGGCAGCTAGCCATGCACGCATATCCATCTGTTTTTGACCATGTTCTTGGAGTAGCATGCAAACGATCGATCTATCATCGACAGTGGTTTGATCTGCATGCTTGCGTGGTCACGTACCACTACAGCGTGCGCGTTTCAAATCCGGTGCAAAAAGGGAGAAGTGAGAGGTAAAAGCTAGGGTCTAGGGATTGCTAAAAGCAAGTTGTTGCCGTGGTAAATCGGTTGCGACGGAGGGAGGGAAGAACGACGGCTGAGAAATCCAAATCACCCGGAAACCTTCCGTGCCCTGTACTACATCTCGAAAAGGAAATGGAAAATATCTGGGCCTGACTTGCCTGTCGAAATGTCGAGTCAATATAAGGTAGTGGGGCCCTAGCAGACCCCCCTGTACTTGGTTATTTCTTGCTGAGTTCCTTGAGAGATTGATGAATTCTGAGAGGCATTAGCATTATGGGGCAAAAGAAAATGTGCGAGACTGACAGACCAGTTGCCAAGATCAGCTAGATAAGGTGTAATCATGGCATAATATAGCTTCATGCCCACAATTGATTAGGTTTCACTCCATATACATATCCCTGATAATTTGCGCAAAAAATTCAACACGAGCTGATTTGTCAATAGCGTGGCCAAGCACCTCGCCACATAAAGAAGAAAATGTCGACGTCCATTTCAAATTATTCTAGATACAAATCTAGTCTAGTACGTACGCGCATATGGTGCATTCGAAGTTAGGTTGCGCGGCTTAATCAGACATCATTCCGTCGTATGACGCACGCGCCACAACTGTATATTAATTCCTTTCGGAAGGGAGAACTCCTCTCTGTTACATCAACTTTTGGTCCTTCAGATCGGCCTGTCAAAAAATATAATCATGAGATCATTTCGAAAAACATGAACGTCGCGATTTCGAAAAAGAAAAGCGGATGCAGACCCGGCGATGGACCAACAATGTTGTTAGTTTTTGGACGAAAAATAACATAGATTATTATCGGTCACCGTCGCCAACCTACAAAGTGGCCAGCTTTAGCTTAGCTTGAGCCTGCTCTAAAGCTACCAAGATCGCTAGGCGGTAAGCGTCAGTTCGAGATCCTTGCCTTCGTTCTTGCTTCCCCCCTACAGTGGAGGGAAAGCCTAGGCGGTTGCGGTGCTCCAATATTTTATGTTGAACAACGTTTGCGTTGCATGATCGCTTGACGGAGGCATCCATATCTAGTAGGTGCAACCAGCTGCACAAAGTTGGTGCCTTTGGCGTGCCTTCTTGAGTTCTTCCCTTGTACTACTATTCCCCGTGGAGAGAAGGATGCTTGACCCAACCCGGCCCGGGGATGCAAACGTTTTCCTTCTATCTTGCACTTGTTTTCATTGGGAGCAGGCAATCCGGACTCAACAACGCACCGATGCTTCCTCTGCTCGTGGCTTCTCCTGCACTTCTGTCGGCCTTGTTGTTTATCACTTCTTCTAGTTTGTAAGGAAAATGATGTTTTGATGACCGTTAAAGCATGTATAGGAAAACTGATACATTACACTTCCAGACATATATTTGAGAACTGCACATTCAAACTTTTTGATTTTTTATCAAAACTATCTCCAAAACATCACGTTGCTATCACACTGAACACCAAGCCGAAAATTGCAAGGTACCTTTAGGTACCGGCAGATCCGCAGCCGATCATTACCATCCTAAGATTCGTGCCACACTGTTTAGTATAAAAAGTGAATCGTTTTGTTTCAAGAATTCAGAGCAATACAACAAGATAGGGGTCCATAATAGCATCTTTTTGTGTCAGATGAGGGAGTGAAAGAGGAGCGAGAGAGCGAGCGCGTGAGCCCGCCGCGCGTCACTCCGGTGTTGGCGTTCATCTCCCCGCCGTGCGCCACTCCGGCCGCGGCGGCCACCCTGGGTCCTGTCCATCTCCGGCAAGCCGGCCCTTCTCCTGCCGCCCTCCCCCACTTCTCCCCGTCCCCTGTTCGCACCATGGCGGAGAGCCCGTGGTCGGTGACCTCGTCCTTCCAGGGAGAGCGGCCGGTGGTTTCGGAGCTGGGGATCTCGTCGGCCTCTGAGGGGTCGGAGGCGGCGGTGGCGCTGGCCGCTTCGGCCGCAGCAGGTGATGAGGTGGGTTCGTCGCGGCGGATCTCACAGTGGCAGGAGGCCCCTGCTTCCAAGAAGACCATGTGGCGGCGTCGGCTAGAGGAGGGACGGTGGGTGCCCGTCCAGCTCCGCTCGTCGCCACCTCGCAAGGAGGTCTCGCCGGAGATGCGTGACAAGTGCTTTTTGTGCCTTGCGAAAGGGCACTTCTTGAAGGACTGCACCAATGACGTCATCTGCCTCCGGTGTGGTCTGTCGGGTCATGTCGCGTCGTAGTGCAAGCGCCCACGCAATCCTTCTCTGGCCGAGGAGCTCAGGCGGGAGGCTGCAGCTAAGGTCGCGCGCCGGTCAGAGAGAGAGGGCGCGTCTTCGGGCCCCCGCGCGGCTGGTGGGGAGGCGCTGCCGAGGCGGCTTCCTCCACCTCCGCCCCCTTTGTCGCGTCCTGCTCAGGAGGTTCCGGCATGGCCCCATCTTGCTCCGCCGCGCCTGGAGCTGGATTCGGACTCGGAGATCGGGCCAGGTGAGCTGTGTGTGGTCAGGAGGACCCGTGCGATGGATGAGTTGGAGGGGAGGCTCCAGCAGTCCATGGTGGTGTACGTGGGTGGTGACAGGGAGGCGGTCTCGCCGGCATTGGTGCTGGAGGCGCTGCATTCCAGGATGGGCATTCCGCCGGACAGGGTATCGGTGCATCGGTTCAGGCCGGAGGATTTCCTCGTGGTCTTCACGAGGAGGGAGGATCGAAACAGGATGGGGCTCCGCCCGGTGCTAGAATTCAGGGGGACATCGGCTGTCATTTAGGTAGTGGATAAGACAGACGCAAGCCGTATTCGCTGCCATGAAATTCAAGGTGGGATTGGAGTTGGAAGGCATTCCCCCACATGCCTGGCAGCTAGATGTGGTGGAGAGCTTGCTAGGCGGGCCTTGCATCATCGAGGCTGTGGCACCGGAGACCTCATCGCGGGTGGACATGTTGTCGTTCAAACTTACGGCGTGGACGACGGAGCTGGAGAAGATCCCGTCTCGCCGGTGGCTTGCGGTGTCGGAACCGTCTGAGCAGCGGGAGTTGTTCGAGCCGAAGACGTTGCAGCACAAAGTTCTCATCCACCTGGACTCAGTGACAATGTTTCCGAAGGGAAGGAGCCATGGTTTCTGGGGGCCTCGTCGAACAGTGGGCAGAGTGGGCTGTCGGACTGAGAGATGGACATGGTCGGTGGACCGAGTACTCACAGGCTGGACTGGCAGTTTGGAGTTTGTGATCAGAGAGGTGCCGCTGCAGGCGGCGGAGGTGGCGCGCCGGAGGGCAGCCAGCACGCCGGTGGATCGACCAAAGTTGGTGCGGGTGGGGACTGGCGAATTCCCCCGATGGGTCCACTGCATCGGGTGGGGAGCCGCGGGCCCGGAGTGCCTATTCAGGATAGGCTGACGACCCGTCTCTCCACTTTTGATTGGCTGGGCGGAGCGGAGCGACATGTGGGGGAGGCGGAGCGGTTGGAGGTTCAAATTTCAAATCCGCTATGCGCCTCTAGCAATGCAGTGGTGGATGTGGTGCCGTGCGGCCCCCTGCATGTGGCGCTACGCGTCAAGAGACTGCGCCAATCGCGACGAAGCAGATGGTGGCGAAGGTGTTCACATCAGAGCATCCGCAAGATAAGGCGGTGGGTGGGGCCACTGGCCTAGACCAGGATTCGAGTCAGGTGGTGCTTGGGCCCGTGGACGTCAATCCCGAGGTCGGGCGTCGGGACCCGGAGGAAGAGCACGTATTGGCTGGTAGGTTGGAGGATCGACAGTTGGTGGTGGGGTCGACTGATACGTCTCCGACGTTCTATAATTTTTGATTGTTCCATGCTATTATATTATCTGTTTTGGATGTTTAATGGGCTTTAATATGCTCTTTTATATTATTTTTGGGACTAACCTATTAACCAGAGGCCCAGTGCCAGCTTATGTTTTTTTTGCCTATTTTAGAGTTGTCAGGAAAGGAATACCAAACGGAGTCCAAACGAAATTAAACCTTCACGATGATCTTTATTGGACCGAAAGAAATCCAGAAGACTTGGAGTCAAAGTCTGGAACTCCACGAGGCGGTCATGAGGCAGGAGGGTGCGCCCAGGGGGGTAGGCGCGCCCCCACCCTCATGGGCCCCTCGTAGCTCCACCGACGTACTTCTTTCGCCTATATATACTCTTATACCCTAGATCGATTGCAGAGAGCCACGAAACCACTTTTCCACCGCCGCAACCTTCTGTACCCGTGAGATCCCTGGGCCCTTTTCCGGCGATCTGCGGGAGGGAGAATCAATCATGAAGGGCTTCTACATCAACACCTTAGCCTCTCCGATGAAGCGTGAGTAGTTTACCATAGACCTTCAGGTCCATAGTTATTAGCTAGATGGCTTCTTCTCTCTCTTTGATTCTCAATACAAAGTTCTCGTCGATGTTCTTGGAGATCTATTCGATGTAATACTCTTTTGCGGTGTGTTTGCCAAGATCTGATGAATTGTGGGTTTATGAACAAGATTATCTATGAATATTATTTGGTTCTTCTCTGAATTCTTATATGCATGATTTGATATCTTTGCAAGTCTCTTCGAATTATCGGTTTAGTTTGGCCTACTAGATTGATCTTTCTTGCAATAGGAGAAGTGCTTAGCTTTGGGTTCAATCTTGCGGTGTCCTTTCCCAGTGACAGTAGGGGCAGCAAGGCACATATTGTATTGTTGCCATCGAGGATAAAAAGATGGGGTTTATATCATATTGCTTGAGTTTATCCCTCTACATCATGTCATCTTGCTTAAAGCATTACTATGTTCTTATGAACTTAATACTCTAGATGCATGCTAGATAGCGGTCGATGTGTGGACTAATAGTAGTAGACGCAGAATCATTTTGATCTACTTGACACAGATGTGATGCCTATATTCAGGATCATTGCCTTAGATATCTTCATAACTATGCACTTTTCTATCAATTGCTCGGCAGTAATTTGTGCACCCACCGTAGTACATGCTATCTTGAGAGAAGCCACTAGTGAAACCTATGGCCCCCGGGTCTCTTTCTTATCATATTGCATCTCTTTTATTTACATCGCATCTCATTTACTATTTTGCAATCTTTACTTTCCAATCTATACAACAAAAATACCAAAAATATTTACTTTACTATCTCTATTAGATCTCACTTTTGCGAGTGACCGTGAAGGGATTGACAACCCCTTTATCGCATTGGTTGCAAGGTTCTTAATTGTTTGTGCAGGTACTAGGTGAGTTGTGCGTTGTCTCCTACTGGATTGATACCTTGGTTCTCAAAACTAAGGGAAAAACGTACGCTACTTTGCTGCATCACCCTTTCCTCTTCAAGGGAAAACCAACGCATGCTCAAGAGGTAGCAAGAAGGATTTATGGCGCCGTTGCCGGGGAGATCTACGCCAAGTCAAGACATACCAAATACACATCATAAACTCTCATCTGTTGCATTACATTATTCGCCATTCGCCTCTCGTTTTCCTCTTCCCCACTTCTAAAACGATTTTTGAAAACCTTCGCCTTTTCTTTGCCTCTTTTTCATTCGTCTTTTTCGTTTGCCCTTATGTCTTACTTGGATTGTTTGCTCGGTATAATTGTGTGTTTATTGCAAATCAGAACCAAAACTTATGGATCCTCATCCACTTGCTAATCTTTTAAGAGATCCAATTATGTCGAACCAATTGCTTGTGAGTTGAGTACACTAGATTATCTTTATGAAGTTTTGCTTGAAATCCGTGAATCTAAAAATTGTGATGAAGTGATTTATGAAGTGATTGACGATAGATCTTTGAATAAAAAGCATGATTGCCATGATGTTATTATAAATTCTATTAATATCAATTGTGCTAATAATATGCAAAACCCTAAGCTTGGGGATGCTAATTTTGCTATGTCTACTACTTGTTGCAATGATCATGATTGGGGTGATTCTTCTTATAATCTTAAAAGTTTATTTAAGCCCCATGATGAATATGAGATTAGATCCCACATATTTGGATAATGTTCAATGTTATGAAGTTTTTGATAAAAGTGGGTACGGAGAGGTCATGACTTTATTTTATGATAATCCCACTATTTTGGAAGAGTGTCAACTTTGCATCCATGTGGATCATGAAGATAAAATTTTATGTGATAGCTATATTGTTGAATTTGATTATGATCCTACATGTAATTATTATGAGAGAGGAAAATATGGTTGTAGAAATTTTCGTGTCACTAAATTACCTCCCTTATGTTGAGATTGCTATTGTTTCTTTATCCTTCCTTGCATATGCTAGTTTTTGCTTGTCTTGATAATTTGTTTGCTTATATAATGCCTATGCATAGGAAGTATGTTAGACTTAGATGTGATTTTCATATGCTTCATGATGCTCCCTTCGTGTTTCAATTGCTATCTTTCATGTGAGCATCATTAAAATTATAGATGCCTAGCTTAATGGCTTTAAAGAATAGCGCTTGTTCGGAGGCAACCCAATTTTATTTTTGTTCTTTGCTTTTTGATCCTGTTTAGTAATAAATAATTCATCTAGCTTATGTTATGATTGTGTTTTTTATGTTTTAGTTAGTGTTTGTGCCAAGTAAAGCCTTTAGGATCTTCTTGGGTGCTAGTTGTTTGATCTTGCTGTAAAAACAGAAACTTTTACGCTCATGAAATTATTTTTTTGTTTTTTACCAGAGAGCGATAAAATACCTACTACACTTGCAGTAGATAAATATACAAATTGCTCAGGCCGCCCTATTTTTCAGAATTTTTTGAGTTACAGAAGTATTCGAAACCTCCAAATTGCTACAGTCTGTTATGTTTTCGACAGATTCTGTTTTTCGCGTGTTGTTTGCTTATTTTGATGAATCTATGAGTAGTATCGGGTGGTATGAACCATAGAGAAGTTAGAATACAATAGGTTTAACACCAATATAAATAAAGAATGAGTTCATTACAATACCTTAAAGTGGTGGTTTATTTTCTTATACTAACGGAGCTCATGAGATTTTCTGTTGAAGTTTTGTGTTGTGAAGTTTTCAAGTTTTTGGGTAAAGATTTGATGGATTTTCGAGTAAGGAGTGGCAAGAGCCAAAGCTTGGGGATGCCCAAGGCACCCCAAGGTAAAATTCAAGTACAACCAAAAGCCTAAGCTAGGGTCTTTGCTTTTTAGTTTACCATAATCATCCTTACTGTACACACCTTTTGGGAGAGACACGCATGAATCGGAATTTATTAGAATACTCTGTGTGCTTCACTTATATCTTTTGAGCTCAATAATTTTGCTCTAGTGCTTCACTTATATCTTTTTAGAGCACGGTGGTGGTTTTATTTTATAGAAATTATTGATCTCTCATGCTTCACTTATATTATTTTGAGAGTCTTTTAGAACAACATGGTAATTTTCTTTGTCTATAAAACTAGACCTAATATAATGGGCATCCAAGATGGGTATAATAAAAACTTTCATATAAAGTGCGTTGAATACTATGAGAAGTTTGAAGCTTGATGATTGTTTTGAGACACGAGGATGGTGATATTAGAGTCATGCTAGTTGAGTAGTTGTGAATTTGAGAAATACTTGTGTTGAGGTTTGCAAGTCCCATAGCATGCACGTATGGTAACCGTTGTGTAACAAATTTGAAGCATGATGTGTTTCTTTGATTGTCTTCCTTATGAGTGGCGGTCGGGGACGAGCGATGGTCTTTTCCTACCAATCTATCCCCCTAGGAGCATGCGCGTAGTGCTTGGTTTTGATGACTTGTAGAATTTTTGCAATAAGTATGTGAGTTCTTTATGACTAATGTTGAGTCCATGGATTATACGCACTCTCACCCTTCCATCTTTGCTAGCCTCTTCGGTACCGTGCATTGCCCTTTCTCACATTGAGAGTTGGCGCAAACTTCGCCGGTGCATCCAAACCCCGTGATATGATACTCTCTTTCACACATCACCCTCCTTATATCTTCCTCAAACCAGCCACCATACCTACCTATTATGTCATTTCCATAGTCATTCCGAGATATATTGCCATGCAACTTTCCACCATTCCGTTTATTATGACACACTCCATCATTGTCAGATTGCCTTGCATGATCATGTAGTTGACATCGTATTTGTGGCAAAGCCACCATTCATAATTTTTTCATACATGTCACTCTTGATTCCATTGCACATCCCGGTACACCGCCGGAGTCACTCATATAGAGTCATATTTTGTTCTAAGTATCGATTGTAATCCTTGAGTTGTAAATAAATATAAGTGTGATGATCATCATTATTAGAGCATTGTCCCGTGTGAGGAAATACAAAAAAAGGCCAAAGAAGCCAATGGAAAAAAGGGAGGCCAAAGAAGCCAAACAAAAAGGGAGAGAAAAAGAGAGAAGGGACAAATGCTACTATCATTTTCTCACACTTGCGCTTCAAAGTAGCACCATGATCTTCATGATAGAGAGTCTCTTATTTTGTCACTTTCATATACTAGTGGGAATTTTTGTTACAGAACTTGGCTTGTATATTCCAATAATGGGCTTCCTCAAAATGCCCTAGGTCTTCGTGAGCAAGCAAGTTGGATGCACACCCACTTAGTTTCTTTTGTTGAGCTTTCATACATTTATAGCTCCAGTACATCCGTTGCATGGCTATCCCTACTCACTCACATTGATATCTATTGATGGGCATCTCCATAGCCCATTAATACGCCTAGTTGATGTGAGACCATCTTCCTCCTTTTTGTCTTCTCCACAACCACCATTCTATTCCACTTATAGTGCTATGTCCATGGCTCACGCTCATGTAATGCGTGAAAGTTGAAAAAGTTTGAGAATACTAAAGTATGAAACAATTGCTTGGCTTGTCATTGGGGTTGTGCATGATCTGAATATTTTGTGTGACGAAGATGGAGCATAGCCAAACTATATGATTTTGTAGGGATGAACTTTCTTTGGCCATGTTATTTTAAGAATACATGGTTACTTTGTTAGTATGCTTGAAGTATTATTATTTTTTATGTCAATATTAAACTTTTGTCTTGAATCTTTCGGATCTGAACATTCATGCCACAATAAAGAAAATTACATTGATAGTTATGTTAGGTAGCATTCCACATCAAAAAATCTGTTTTTATCATTTACCTACTTGAGGACGAGCAGGAATTAAGCTTGGGGATGCTTGATACGTCTCCAACGTATCTATAATTTTTTATTGTTCCATGCTATTATATTATCTGTTTTGGATGTTTAATGGGCTTTAATATTCTCTTTTATATTATTTTTGGGACTAACCTATTAACCGGAGGCCCAGTGCCAGTTTCTGTTTTTTTGCCTATGTTAGAGTTTCACAGAAAAGGAATACCAAACGAAGTCCAAACGGAATGAAACCTTCCCGATGATCTTTCTTGGACCGAAAGCAACCCAGAAGACTTGGAGTCGAAGTCTGGAGCTCCACGAGGCGACCACGAGGCAGGAGGGCACACCCAGGCGGCAGGCGCGCCCCCACCCTCGTGGGCCCCTCGTTGCTCCACCGATGTACTTCTTTCACCTATATATACTCTTATACCCTAGATCGATCGCAGAGAGCCACAAAACCACTTTTCCACCGCTGCAACCTTCTGTACCCATGAGATCCCATCTTGGGGCCATTTCCGACGATCTGCCGGAGGGGGAATCAATCACGGAGGGCTTCTACATCAACACCATAGAGATAACCCACAAGTATAGGGGATCGCAACAATTTTCGAGGGTAGAGTATTCAACCCAAATTTATTGATTCGACACAAGGGGAGCCAAAGAATATTCTCAAGTATTAGCAGCTGAGTTGTTAATTCAACCACCGATGTACTTCTTTCACCTATATATACTCTTATACCCTAGTTGTTAATTTATTGATTCTCAAGTATTAGTAATATGATAGCAGTGGTAACGGTAGCAAAAGATAATGATAGTAAAAGTAATGTTTTTGGTATTTTGTAGTGATGATAGCAATAGCAACGGAAAAGTAAATAAGCGAAGAACAATATAGGAAAAGCTCGTAGGCATTGGATCGATGATGGAGAATTATACCGGATGCGATCGATCATGTGACAGTCAC
>NW_024117047.1:0-28393 GCF_003073215.2 Triticum urartu | reverse complement strand
GACATGATAAGACATAAATGCCCTTCAATGATATGACCGTTAGGTGGATAGATATTTTGGGACAGCTGGCGCATAGCACAGCAACGGTCGGAATTTTGAGTAGTAAAATCCTCAGGGCTATGATGTTCCTCACTATGTAGGCACTCTGCAGTCAGGACAAATTCCTCAGAGACCAGAAGAACTTCGTCTCTGTCACTGAAGAAATTGACTGAACTGTATGAGATTTCCAATGGCTTCACTCGAAGGGATTGGTAGGTGTAGGATTTTGAGTTTAGCATCACATGTAAATTTTTCCTTAGTATTTCCTCGACCCCCTTTAACAGTACGGTGTTTCCTATGACTCAAGAAAGAGAAAAACAAAACTATGAAAACGAAAGTCTTCAAGCTTCATATTCCTTGCATGAATATCTAGTCTTCACGGACACACCAATTTCTTCACTTTCAAAGTCTTCATGAAAGTCTTCAGAAATACCAAAATCTTCAGTCGAAGATATTCATTTTTAGGGGTCGACTTTTCCTGTAAATATCAAACTCCTCATAGAATTATAGACCTGTGTACACTTACAACCGCATTAGTCCCTTAACCTATAAGTCTTCAATGCACCAAAATCACTAAGGGGCACTAGATGCACTTACAATTACAGGAGTTGATCTACCACGAGATCGTAGAGGCTAAACCCTAGAAGCTAGCCTATAATTATGATTGTTGTTGTCCTACGGACTAAACCATTCGGTTTATATAGACACCGGAGGGGACTAGGGTTATAGAGAGTCGGTTATAAGGGAGGAGATCTACATATCCAAATTGCCAAGTTTGCCTTCCACGCAAAGGAGAGTCCCTCCCGGACACGGGACGAAGTCTTCAATCTTGTATCTTCATAGTCCAAAAGTCTGGCCAAAGTATATAGTCCGGCAGTCCGAGGACCCCCTAATCCAGGACTCCCTCAGTAGCCCCTGAACCAGGCTTCAATGATGATGAGTCCGGCCCGCAGATTGTCTTCGGCATTGCAAGGCGGGTTTCTCCTCCGAATACTCCATAGAAGATTTCGAACACAAGGATAGTGTCCGGCTCAGAAAAACAAATTCCACATACCACCATAGAGAGTATAATATTTCCACAAATCTAATCCGCTGACAACTTTTCATAACGTGACATTACGCCATGGCCCGGTCATTATTCGAACCATTTTTCTCAACCAGCTACTGCACATATTGCCAGGCGTTTTTCTTGGCACGTCTTGTTGAAGCAGAGATCGTGTCCCCTTATCATGGGATTCTCATCAATACGGGTGTGGGTAACCCAATCGCGCCTGCTGGTATGACTCCTCGATTTTAGGCAAGTTCCGAACGGCCACGTGGAGGACACTTGATATTCATCCTCTTTATAAAGGGGCCAAGGCCTGTCCTTTTCTTCTCGCGCTCGATCCTTCCCTTCCCCTACCTTGAATTCCAACACCCAAGGCTCAGGCTAAGCGCTTCGGACCTTCAATCATGTCCGGATCCAACCTTCAAGGCCAGTGGATGGCCTCTTCTGTCACAGAGGAGGACATAAAGAAGCTAAGAGAAGCCAAGTATCTGACCGCCGAAATTTTGCACAGGCTGCCTGCTTAGGGGCAGGTCATCCCCACTCCCGAACCCAACGAGAGTGTCGTATTTGTTTCCCACTTCCTCCGAGGGCTAGGCTTCAGTCTTGATCCCTTTGTTAGAGGGCTTATGTTCTATTACGGGCTCGACTTCCATGATCTAGCTCCAGATTCCATCCTTCACATCTCGACATTTATCGTCGTGTGTGAGGCCTTCCTCCGCATCACCCCGCACTTCGGCTTATGGCTTAAGACCTTCAATGTGAAGCCGAAGATGATCAATGGGCGACACGTAGAATGCGGAGGCGCCATAATAAGTAAAGGCGTCGATGCTCCATGGCCAAAGGGTTCCTTCCCGGAGATGTCCGACTTATGGCAGCGGGAGTGGGTTTACATCATAGCTCCCTGAAGTACTAAGTGGGTAGCCGCCCCCGCCTTCCGTTCAGGGACCCCGCCCCAACAGGCATCATGGGTCAACAAGGGGCTGGACTAGGGGCCAGTTAATGACGTGCCGACATTGCAGAGTCACACCCGAGATCTCATCAAGAGAGATGTCAGCCTTATCAAGGTAATGCAAGTCATGCTAGTTCGTCGGGTCCTGCCATGCCAACGTCGACCTCTCCGTATGTGGGAGTTCAACCCGGAAGGACTACGAACTATTCAGAAATTCTTCGGTGTGACGCTCGAAGGGATGTATGGATTGTTCTTCGGATCACGAATAAAGTGTCCGGACACCACCGAGGATGCGGGTCTAAACTGCAATCGTCCAGATACCCACGTAAGTAATTCTGTGGCCGAACACGCCGTCTTTTCATTTTTCATAACATCATTCTGAAAAAATTGCTCTTGGCCAGGACTGGATAAGAAAGGCGAAGATGATCAGGTGTTCGGCCCCCCTTCTCGAAGGCTCACCAGATCCTGTACTAGCCAGGATGCTTGAGCTCGCACCTTATCAAGTGCCATCAGGGGAAGATAAAGGAAGGAATAAAGAAGCCGAAAGCGCGCCTCACGCATTACTCATCCAAACCGGGGGAATTAGTGTCTCCGCGAAGGAGGATAACCGGGGAGAAGAATCTAAAATTCCCTCTCCCCAAGGAAAGAAGAGGACCGCCTCTGAAGACTTGGAAACGAGGGTTTCCAAACAAGGGAAGAAACCTTCGCCAGGGGGCCCTGCCCCGGAGGGCATCCTTACTGCACAGTGCCCGCCAGGGGATCAGCCCTCCACCGAGCTGTAAGTGGAGCAGAGTACTTTTGGTAAATATATCCTGCTTCATCTCCGCACAACAATAACCGAGACATATGTCTTGTAGTTCGGATCATAGCCCTTCTCGACAGAGTTCGTCTTCGATGGATCTTCTTCCGGAGATGATGGAGAGCAAAACGCCTCCCCCTGTTTCCCGCCTCATGAGGCAGACGACCCCGAGGTGTCGTCACGGAGGATTTCTCCTGATCCGCCAAGGCCGGAAGGTAACCCTTCGGCCACCCAAAGTCCGGAGTATTCGGCTCCTAAGGGGAGCAACAGAAAGAGTTCGAAACTGTCCGGTGCACGACCGGACGCACTGATGGGTCTTCTGGAGCAAGCGGCTATCTCAGAGGCGCGTCGTACTTTAATGGATACGGTGGTTGAAAGGATTTCATCCGCTAAAAGTGGGTTGCATGAAGATTTTATGAGCCTGCTAAAAGGCTTTGAGGTACGCAAAGTAATATATATATATTGACGATACCGCACACGCTAGGTGTGCCCTATACAGATAGTAGCCCCTGAGACTCTGGTTGCTGTCTAGAGGTGGCAAACAGAGGATCATAGTCCCAGGTAATGATCATGCTGCTCACATGTGCAGGCGGCTGAGGGTCCGATGGCTGGCCGGACTGGTGAGTTTGCCGAACTGAGGCAGCTTGATATGGCACATGCCGACATTGTGCCTATGAACAAGTGGCTTGACGAGGCACAGGGTACGTATTCTCTGGTGGTCAACAGATATTAAGAGGAGCATGATGCTAGTATCTATAACATGTTGTGATTGCAGATGGAGCTGCCGCCATGGAGACCCTTATGGCGGAGCTTACCCGAGCCAAGGAACAAGCCAGGAGAAGTGATGCGGCCACGGCCGAAGAGTTAAGAGCCGAACAGGCTGCTCATCGCCAGAGCGAAGATAAAATAGCCAAGATGGTTGTTGAGCTGAAGGATGCCGCTGCCCGGTATGAGCTTCTTGAAAAGGAAAGCCAAGCGAAAATGGCGGACCTGAAGAAAGCCATGGTAGCAGCCAAGGAGACCCGCTCTAAAATCAAAGCGGCAAAGGAGGAGCTTTGTCAAGCCAGAGATATCACGGCTGGGAAGTCCTTTTTGTTGCGGACGAAGTTTGGAGATCCGAAGTATGCCCCTCTGGATCAATTATGGAGTGCTGCAGACACATACTTGGACTTGGCAACGAGTGCCGCTGATGCGACTGAGTTTTTCAAAGATCAAAAAGATCACGAAATGGAAAAGTTGTTATGGTCGCAATTCAGTGCTCCAACGCGTCCGCTGCTGTTAAATGAGCAAATGGCCAAGTGGGCTGAGCTCCATAGGTTGTCCGGACTTGCCATGAGGTCTGTCGTGGATCATCTTTGGCCGGAAGGACCAAGGCCAAATAGTTATTTTAGTTTAGTGCAACTATTCCTTGGTGATGTGCCACATATCGACGCTTTAAAGAGGTCGGCGTGCATAGAGGGTGCGCGGATGGCTCTTGCCCGTGTTAAGACATACTGGGCAGAGATGGATGCCACCGATATTGCAACCCGGGGTCCGGCCGTAGGCCAGGTCTCGGCCGAGCACTATTTTGAAGAAGTCCTAGAATGCGCTCGTTTAATAGAGGCTCAGTGCTCGAAGAGTATCATGTTCGAGTGACATGTATCCCAATTGTAAGAACAATGCTATTTGGATTATAAAGGATGTGTTTATACTTTTGCCTGAAAGTATTATGATGCCTCCTGTGCGGCCGTTTATGTATGTATATAACCTGAAAGTTTGCAGTCGTCGGCTTCAGCGCCCACGCATATAATGCGGGGGTGTTCGAAAAAGCGCGTATTCACACTTGATCCAACGTCTTTGTCCATTGAGGAGGTGATAGCGCGGCGAACAAGGCAATCGGACTATATTGCTTTAACACTTTCACTTAGCCATAGGAGTTTGACAGTGGGGCTGCTATATAGCCCCTAGTACTTCCGCGCTTATCTAAATACGGTGCGCGTACATACATGACCGGGAAACCGGTCCTTCGTTAATGCGAAGGAATCGCGAAGATTCCGCTGAGTCCTCGAGTGGTTGACCAGTCTCGCGCTTTATCATGACAGACAGTTTTCGGCTTTCTCTACTGAGGTGCTCATCCAGATGAACTAGGGCACAATCGCAGTAGTTCTTCCGGTGCCACCTTAGCCGATAGAGCGGAACGTAAGGTAGCAAAACACGGGAGCCGGGCAAACCCAACTATTGACCAAAGACTTGATTCATAGTTGATGCATATAAGGCCAAACTTGCGACGCCGAACACTCCCTAAGGTATTCGGTCTTTACTACGTATACTGGGCTGAGTAACGCCTTCGATAATAAGCCCTCAATTTCCAGGTACGTGCATTAGTCTAACGTGACGAAATGCCAATAACGCCAGCATCCCTCTTGGTTATGTTGAGTATCCGGTGGGTGTGAAGCAACAAGAGACAGTAAAAAAGTTTTGCACAGAGTCTTAATCTAAATAGAAACCTTTGAACGGGGCCCTGCTGCACGTCTGTGCATGTGTCTCCGTTGTGCCGTATCCTGAAAGGGTGTAGCATGATGATCATCTACAAGAGAGAAAAGCCCAGGTGAAAGTTTTTGTGCGAAAAAATGGTTATTCTTAATAAACCATTAAAATTCAATCTAAATAAGGTCAAGCCGAATTGTAGTCCTTTTTGCATGTGGGAAGCCCCTAGCACCACCTATGGGGGTATATCCATCGACCCAGTCTTAGGTTTATCTGAGTTGTTACAGCTAGTGGTGCGCCGGACTCGTCTAGCCGTGTCTGCGGTCTTGACGACCGATCATTTATTCTGGTTGGAGAGGTCGTTCAGTGTTCGGCTGCTAAAGCCGCCACACATTCTTCCGCATGTAAGGAACGCTCTGTGTTTCCGCTAACTATTATGATGCCACGTGGACCGGGCATCTTAAGCTTAAGATAAGCGTAATGCGGTATTGCATTAAAACGAGCGAAGGCCGTTCTTCCGAGTAGTGCTTGATAGTCGCTTCGGAATGGAGCGATGTCGAAGGTTAACTTTTCACTTCGGAAGTTGTCGGGAGAACCGAATACAACCTCTAGTACTAGAGAGCCCGTGCAGCGGGCCTCTGGGCCTGGTATTACTCCTTTAAAGGTAGTATTGCTTTGGCTGATTCTTGTCAGGTCTATCCCCATTTTGCGGACTGTGTCCTGATATATCAGATTAAGACTACTGCCGCCGTCCATAAGGACTCGGGTGAGATGGTATCCGTCAATTATTGGGTCTAGTACCAAGGCAGCTGATCCTCCGTGCCGGATACTAGTCGGGTGATCCCTGTGATCAAAAGTGATCAGGCAGGCCGACCAAGGGTTGAACTTGGGGGTGATGGGCTCCATGGCGCATACGTCTCGGAGTGCACGTTTTCTCCTCCTCTTTGTTACGCGAATCATGTTCACTGTTTTGACCTCTGGTGGGAATTTTTTCTGTCTCCTAGTGTTTTGCTGGCGAGGCTCATCCGCGTCTTCACTTGGTGTCTCCCTCCCCTTGTGTTCGGCGTTTAGCTTGCCGGCCTGCTTGAAGACCCAGCATTCTCTGTTGGTGTGATTTGCCGGTTTGTTGGAGGTGCCATGAATCTAACATAATCTGTCTAGAATCTTGTTTAGGCTGGAGGGTCCATCTCTGCTGCCTTTGAATGCCTTTTTCCGTTGACCGGGTCGAGAGCCCCTGATCCGGCGTTTACCGCCGTGTTGTCTGGGTTGTCTTCATTGTTTCGACGCTTGCTTTTATTGCGTCGTGGTTTTACATTGCCATCCCTGACTTCGGATGTGCCTGGGTCGCTGGTGCCACTATGGGCCAGCCAACTATCTTCGCCCGCGCAAACGCGGGTCATAAGGCTTGTTAGGGCTGCCATTTTCCTCGGTTTTTCCTGGCCGAGGTGTCTGGCGAGCCATTCGTCCCGGACACTGTGTTTGAAAGCCGCTAAGGCTTCGGCGTCCGGGCAGTCGACAATTTGATTCTTCTTAGCGAGGAATATGTTCCAAAGCTTTCGGGCTGACTCTCCGGGCTATTGAATTATATGACTTAAATCGTCTGCATCCGGAGGTCGGACATAGGTCCCTTGAAAAATAGCCCTAAAAGCATCCTCAAGCTCTTCCCAACTTCCAATTGAGTTTTCGGGGAGGCTCTTCAGCCAGTGCCGAGCGGGTCCTTTCAACTTGAGGGGCAAGTATTTGATGGCGTGGAGATCATCTCCGCGAGCCATGTGGATATGAAGGATAAAGTCCTCAATCCAGACCCCAGGGCATGTCATTCCATCGTATGCCTCTATGTTCACGGGTTTGAATCCTTCTGCAAATTCGTGATCCCGAACCTCATCGGTGAAGCATAGGGGGTGCGCGGCACCCCTGTATTTGGATGTGTCATGGCATTCTGACAGTTGTAGTGTTCGGTTTTGATTCTGTGCCGGAGCGCGCTTCCTAGATCCGTAGATGGACCTGGTCATACCGGCTTTTTGGTGTAAGTCCTCACGTAAATCATGTGCTGACTTATGTGCGACATCGTTAGACGCCCTATCGCGGCCACGGGGTGGTCGATCCGGCTGATCGACCATTTTATTTTTTGACTGTATAGGCTCTAAAGCCTCGTCATCGAATTCAGGCAGCAGCGTGCGCTTTGGATAGCTCTTTGTGTGGCGGCTGCCACCGTACTTTTCTTCAGTATCAAGCACTTTATTCCATCTACTGTTGAGTGTATTTTGCGCGGCTTTAAGCCTTTGCTTCTGCTTCTTCAGACTCCTCGCGATGGCAATAAGCCTTCTGTGGAGGTCCTCTTGCTCCAAGTGCCTTCGGGGATGATGTGTGCATCGTCGTCCGGACTGTTCTCCTCTCCGGAGACAGGTTGATGAGCTTTAACCTCGGCGTTGCCGTGATGGGACAGCGGCTCGGTACTATGTTCGTCGTCCGCTGGTTCATCCTGCTCTATCGCTGGGTCCATCTGGTCGTCGTTTGCTTTGGAGTCGACCGGGGTATTATTTTTTCTTGCGCTGTTATCGCTGTTTTTGCCGAGGCGGGATTTGGAGCGGAGCCTACGTCGTCGCTTTGGTTGCTTCTCGAGGGGATTATCCTTCGCTTCATCCTTCCGTTCCTCGTCATTGTTTTATTTGGGTGTATCCATCATGTATATATCGTGTGATGAAGTGGCTGTCCAGTGCCCTGTGGGTGGTGGTTCCCGTTCCTCTCCTGCATCGTCGTCCATACCGTCGATGTCTTCGGAGTCGAAATCAAGCATGTCAGTTAAGTCGTCGGCGGTGACTATTAAGTGGATGGTGGGTGGGGAACGAATTTCTTCATCGTCCGCTTCCCACTCCTGCCGGACATAGTTCGGCCAAGGGCCTTCTGACAAGGAGAGAGACCTTAATGAATTCAGCGCGTCGCCTAGGGGCGAGTGCTGAAAGATATCCGCGGAGGAAAACTCCATAATCGGTGCCCAATCAGATTCGATAAATCAGATGTGATGTGCACGGACGTGAGCGGTTCGAAGTCTGTGGCCGGGGACGAATCCGAGTGTCCGGCGACACAGGTCTCATAGGAGGTGAAGTCAGTATTCGGCTCTATCGCCGCTGAGTGTGCGGCCTCCGTGGCGGGGTCCATCCACCCGTCCTCAGACGACGCGATCTGCTCCGGATCAAGGGCCGGAGTTGCCACAGGTGTGATCTCCCGAACACTGTCCGGCGGCAGAGTTAAGTCATGCTCGTCGTGGCTGTGCGGCGCACCTAACACGGGCTCGAATCCGTCGAAGATCAAGTCTCCGCGGATGTCGGCAGTATACTTTTAAGTTTCCAAACCCGACCTGACGGCCAGGGGCGTAGCTCTCGATCTTCTCCATATGGCCAAGTGAGTTGGCCCGCAGTGCGAAGCCGCCGAATACGAAGATCTGTCCGGGGAGAAAAACCTCACCCTGGATCGCATAGTTGCCGATGATCGAATGAGCCATCAAGCCTTATGGTGACGACACAGTGAAACTCTCAATGAAAGCACCAATTTCGGTGTCAAAACCGTCGGATCTCGGGTAGGGGTCCCGAACTGTGCGTTTAAGACGGATGGTAATAGGAGGCGGGGGACACAATGTTTACCCAGGTTCGGGCCCTCTCAATGGAGGTAATACCCTACTTCCTGCTTGATTGATCTTGATGATATGAGTATTACAAGAGTTGATCTACCATGAGATCGTAGAGGCTAAACCCTAGAAGCTAGCCTATGATTATGATTGTTGTTGTCCTACGGACTAAACCCCCTGGTTTATATAGACACCGGAGAGGATTAGGGTTACACAGAGTCGGTTATAAGGAAGAAGATCTACATATCCGAATTGCCAAAGAAGAGCCCCATCCGGACACGGGACAAAGTCTTCAATCTTGTATCTTCATAGTCCAACAGTCCGATCAAAGTATATAGTCCGGCAGTCCGAGGACCCCATAATTCAGGACTCCCTCACACACCCTATACACAAAAGAAATACTTGTAATTATAACAAAAGGTCAAAAAGATGAAAATATTTTTGATATATGGAGTGAGTCATATGGATTTTTCATTTTAGTTCTCATGTTGTTATTATAACTCAAATTTTCATCAATCAATTCCCATCGCATCGCGAACGGGCTATCCGTAGTACACGATGAAAGTTGAGTCAAACTCGTGCATTTTAGGGTCCACCTTTCCAAATCAAATGCACTCTTCCCGTTCTGTTCTTTCCGAGGAAAAAGTCTACTGAGGGAGCGATAGAGAGAGAGAGAGAGAGATGCCGGAGAGGAAAAGTATGCGCTCTCTCCTCCGTCCCTCAGACTGCAGCACTCGCAAGTCGCAACCTCACCATTGGACCACCAGAGCAGAGCTCACACGTCGCCGTCCGTTCCTCGGCCAGGACCGGAAGCTCCCGACGAAGCGCCGGCGTCGCCATCAGAACCAGATGGTTCAGATGACAGATGCCAGTACCACAACCACAACCACGCAGTGGCAGCAGCAGGAAACACCGGCAGACAACTGACGGTAGCTCGAACCTTCGTCACTGATTCGCTTGGCCAGTCAAGGACGGCCGCGCGCGCGCGCTCTTTCACGCGCCTCCTTCCTCCTCCGCGGGTCGCACTCTGGCACGCGCACCTGCTCCGCCTCGCCCGGTCAGAGACGCCCCGACACAGCAGAGCGAGACCCCTCTGATCGCTCTATATCAGACCGATGCTTTAGCTGCGCCAAGGTTCGTCGGCAGTAAAGCGGGAGGAAGATCAGGCAGCAACTGAGAAAGAAGATACTGACACAAGTAAGTTGCTCTACTCTGCCTTCGTATCTTTCAGTTTTCCCTCTTCAGTGTGTACTGTTTGTGTTCCTGTTCTATGGTCATCTGAATTTGCACTTTTGCTTTTGCCGCCGCTAAGTTTCTGAACCCTAACCGTCCGCTTCAGTCGTTTTGTTCTTCTTATTAAAACTGCTATGATCTCTGAATTTGAAACTGCGGACCAGTGTTTTGCGTCTGACGGTCTGAGAGTCCTTTTGAAATGAGCGTCCGCGGGTGGCGGTTTGATCAATTCAGGGTATTATTTGAAGTGGGATTCGATGTCTAGCTCGCCCATTTTGTTTCTAGGCATAAAGATGAGTATCCACCATCCACAGTTTACGAGTCTGAGCTAAACTAGTGTAGCCAAAATGTCAAACCGAGTGCACAAGCGGAGAGCAATGGTTGGTTGCATAGCAGGAGTATCAATCAGTGCCCTGCACCCTTCTTTCTTAATCGTCTGACATATGCCATGACGCAGAGACAGTGTACAAGTCCAAGCACGCTCTACGGCAATCAGTTACCTATAAACTTACTTGTCAGTATGCCGCAAAAAAAAAACTTACTTGTCAGTAGCCAGCATTATCACTCCCCTGCAAGAAAAAGTAGCCAGCATTACCGCTAACTCTCCACTAAGCTTGTTAATTAGTTGGCTGTGTGCGTCGTAATGATGCACATGCCGGGGGCTATCCTCCTTTTCTACAAGAAAAAATTGTTAATTAGACTCCTAGGATTCCTATGCTAGCTTGTCTGACTAATGTCAGATACATTGCAGAAGTGAACTAAGAAGGCCTTGAGAGCTTGGGCAACGCAGACATGTCGGCCGCTGTCACTTCAACTGGTAAGTAAGATACATCTACACCTGGCTGACAGAGTAATTAAGCAGGTCGTTTTTAGATGATAATAAGCAGATTAAATTGCTGGGTTTGTTCCTTGATTAGTTTTCCACCAGCTAACTCAGTTCTTGTCTTATCCAGTATCGGCAGTCTGTGCGACCGTGGCAGTAGTGATAACCATCGTGATGATCAGAGGATGCCGCCGTTGGAGGTGGAAAGTTTACAAGAAGTTCATGGCCAAGATCTCCGACGAGGTCAACAGAAGGAACCGAGAGCTGGAAGCATGCGCTGCCGTGAACGATGTGGTGATCGAGATCGGTCCCGTGGAGAAGTTCCTCCACGAGATCCTCAACGAGAAGCCGATGAGGTTCAGCTCGGAGCAGCTGGCGTCGTGCACCGGGGACTACTCCACCGAGCTCGGCTCCGGCGGCTTCGGGGTGGTCTACAAGGGGGAGCTCCCTAACGGGCTGCCGGTGGCGGTGAAGGTGCTCAAGGTGTCCATGAACAAGAAGGTGCAGGAGGGGTTCATGGCGGAGATCGGCACCATCGGCCGGACCTACCACGTGCACCTCGTCAGGCTCTACGGCTTCTGCTTCGACCCCAACACCAAGGCGCTCGTCTACGAGTACCTCGAGAACGGCTCGCTGGAGAAGTACCTCTACCGCGACGGGGAAGGCGCCGGCGAGGGCGGGAGAAAGGAGACGCTCGAGTGGCGGACGCTGCACAGCATCGCCATCGGCACGGCCAAGGGGATAAGATACCTCCACGAGGAGTGTCAGCAGAGGATCGTGCACTACGACATCAAGCCGGCCAACATCCTCCTCACCGCCGACTTCACGCCCAAGGTGGCGGACTTCGGGCTGGCCAGGCTGGGCGAGCGCGAGAACCCGCACATGTCGTCGCTGACGGGCGGCGGGCGCGGGACGCCAGGATACGCTGCGCCGGAGCTGTGGATGGCGCTGCCCACGACGGAGAAGTGCGACGTGTACAGCTTCGGCATGGTGCTGTTCGAGATCCTGGGGCGGCGCCGGAACTACGACGCCCAGCTGGAGGACGAGAGCCGCGAGTGGTTCCCCAAGTGGGTGTGGGACAAGTACGAGCAGGGGGACATGGAGTCCATCGTGTCCGCGGCCGCCGGCGTCGGGGAGGCGGACCGGGAGAAGGCGGAGACCATGTGCAAGGTGGCGCTGTGGTGCGTGCAGTTCCAGCCGTCGGCGCGGCCGACCATGAGCAGCGTGGTGCGGATGCTGGAGGGGGAGATGGCCATCGTGCCGCCAGTGAACCCGTTCCACTACGTGTCGGGCGGCGGCAGCTCCAGCAGCTGGGCGCTGTCGAGCGGCACCGGCACCGGCACGTTCACGAGCAGCAGCCGTGATACGGGATGGGACAACAAGGTCTCGGCAGCAAGCACTCCTCGTAAGCCGACAGATGAAATGGTGAAAGGTGTCAAGTCCACTGAGCCAGTGTCGACATAGGGGTTTTGTCCATTTGTAGTCACGCGTGGAGCTCCACACGGAGGCTTGCTTTGTTTCCAGTTTACATGTAGGAAATGTTTTGTAAATACTTCTTCCGTTCTCAAATATTTGTTTTTCTAAACATTACAGATGGACTATAATATAAAGATGTATGTAGACATATTTTAGAGTGTAGATTCACTCATTTTGCTTCATATGTAGTCACTTGTTGAAATCTCTAGAAAAACAAATATTTAGAAACGAAGGGAGTAGCATTGTAGACTTACAATTTTAATCTAGCACACGACGATTTAGCTCATAATATGACAATTGCATATCTCTACTATTAAAAGATACTTCCTCCGTAAACTAATATAAGAGCATTTAGATCACTAAAATAGTGATCTAAACGCTCTTATATGAGTTTACAGAGGGAGTAGTTTATTCATTTCTCTTCCATCACTCCCATTGATATATGCCATACGCGCCATTTTCTTTTCAAAGTACACAATAACCCTCATTATTACTTTTCCACACCGACCTCTACCTCATGGTTTCTGTGTAAAGATATCTCTTCCAAGCAATCAACAAAAAAAAAATCCAAACCACGCGATAACACTCGTTAATTTATTTCCAAACCAACCCTGCCTCCATGTTTATAGAAAAGAAAACTTACAGAGCAAATAACAAAATAAAAATAAACCACTAATAGAAAAAATCCATTCCAAACAAACAACGAATAGACTCATGTAGTTGTATATACACAATCTCAATCACATCATATCATTCCTTACCTTTGCCTATGGATTCTCTTCCCACTCTGTTTGCCCATTGTATTTGTGCAAGGGGTCGTTGGAATGACTTTGTGTATTTGACGGTATTTGTATGTGTACGATGGCAACGGAATTGTCCCTTGTTTTTTTTCTCATTCTAAGGTCCTGCGGGTACCCAGAAAGTCGTAGATCGATCAAGGAGAAGATATAAGGGCGAGGAGGACGTGGAATGCTATCCCGAACAATAGTGAGAGAAGGGGCTGGTATGCTATTCCGTGGCAACAAATGCCGTGTAGTCATTAAACGCCCAATGCTTTTGTCTGAATGTTTATTCTTAGTAACCGAGGTAATCCCGCGCGACGGTAAGTGCCATCGGTTGGACAACTGACTCTTGATGCAAGTCGCGCACCGATCAGGACGTACTTTGAACCCCCCCCCCCCCCCCCCCCCCCCCCCCCCCCCCCCCTCATCGTGTCACAAGCACATCATAGTGGTTGTCTTCTCAAGGTAAGTTGATTATCTCGATGAGATCCCACGCACAAATATAAGATTGTGAGAGTAAGACCTCTTACTCATCCATGTTTTAATACTAGTGTTTACACCCAAAAAGGTTGTTAAAGGTCCAGTTGAATAACTAGAATTTAATTTACTAGCAATAACTAGTCAGAGCATTTGTCGTAGTACACATCTTCTCGTGGGTTCAATAAATCAGTGTGACTCCATGGGAAAAGGCACTAGAATGCTCTGCTATCCCAACCGGATCTCCAAGGGTATCATAAACCTAGGCATAAAGGTGGACTAGGGATTCTTAATTTGGAACTCATGAATAAAGCCTTGTTAGCGTTTTGAAATTTGGAAACTGTATCTGGACTTCAGCAATCTGTCCTGCGCTGAATAAATATGTTCCTGATAGTGTATTTCTAGAGCAAAACCCAAAGTGGGAGATCCACAATTTTGGGCTAGCATTCTCAAAGTAAAAGATGTGTTTTATCAATTCTGCAAAAAAAGTTTGGGGGATGGTCATAATACAAGATTTTGGGAAGATGGTGGGTAGATGATAAACCCTTGAAACTAGCTTACCCAGACTACATTTGTTGAGTTTTGATCATGATATAACGGTTGTTGAAGCCATACAAAAAGGCTGGGGTGGGTTCAGAATCAAAAGAACTCTTCACGGGGAGTCTTTGGATCTTTGGAATAGTTTAAAGCATAGCAGATGTTAGGAGGTTGAAATGGGCTTTGGTAAGGATAAAATCAAATGGATGCTGACAACTGATGAATTTTTTGTCAAGTCTCTATAAAGAAAACTAATTGAATATAATGCAAATTTCCTAAAAACTTTCTTTGAAAGGTCAATATACCTGCTAAGGTCAAAGTTTTCCTTTGGCTTATGGCTAAAACTTTGATAAAGATTGATGCAACCATTTGAGGAAGAACCGGATGGACCCTTGTGGAGATGGCTAGAACAATCCTCAATGAGGAATTCTGTAGAGTCCCATGAGTCAATCGAAAAAAGCGAGAAACGAGGTTGTTCGACAAGGACACTGTCGAACTTTTTCTTCCTAGCGACAGTGGTGGAGCTACATGCACTACTGAGGGAGGTGTCGCCCCCTAGCCCTTGGATATTTAGTGAAGGAAAATAAAAAGAAAGGCATAGATTAAGAAGATTGCATTCATTTTCCATCCCCCCCTCAAACATCTATATTATCTCCTTGCCCCCGTGATTCTCTCCTAGCCCCGCCACTGCCAGCGAAGTTCAATACGGAAATAAAGGCGCTCCTCGTTGGGAATGGCGTACTACGGCCCTATGATCGAACGACCAAACAAGCAACAACCTTTGAAAAAAATATTCTCACTAAGGGTACTCTCCTTAGGTGAGGACGGTTTAGAAGTAAAATGTGTATTTTTTTTGTGGTAAGGATGAAACCATAAATCATTTGATTCCCCAGTGCTTCACTTCTAATTTAGTTTGGAGATTGCTGGTGGAAATGTGCTTTTAGCTTAGATTCTACGACTACACTTACTAACTACTTTGGAAACCGGATTAGAAGTTTCCAAAGAATGACAAAAGGATGGTGTTGGTTGAAACCTCCATTTTGCATCATGTTTACCTACTGTTATTTATATTGTTTTTATGCATAATAATGCTTTTTGGAGTAATTCTAATGCTTTTTCTCTCATAATATGCTAGGTTCACAGAAAGAAGGAGAATTCCGGCAGCTGGAAATCTGGACCTGAAAAAGCTACGTCGGGCTACCTATTATACACAACTTCAAATGAGCTGAAACTTTGCGGAGATTTTTTATGAAATATATAAGAAATACTGGAGTAAATAACTACCGGAGGGGGGGCACTTGGTGATCACAAGACACCAGGGTGCGTCCTGGTGGGTTTTGCTCAGCCAAGCCCACCTTTGGTGCCCCTCTTCTGGTATATAAGTCATTTTGACCTAGAAAAAATAAGGGGAGGACTTTCAGGACGAAGCGCCGCCGTCTCGAGGCGGAACTTGGGCAGGAGCACTTTTGCCCTCCGGCGGAGCGATTCCGCCGGGGGAACTTCCCTCCCGGAGGGGGGAAATCATCGTCATCATCATCACCAGCAACTCTCTCATCTTGGGGAGGGAAATCTCCATCAACATCTTCAACAACACCATCTCCTCTCAAAGCCTAGTTCATCTCTTGTGTTCAATCTTTGTACCAGAACTATAGATTGGTACTTGTGGGTGACTAGTAGTGTTGATCACATCTTGTAGTTGATTACTATATGATTTATTTGGTGGAAGATTATATGTTCAGATCTATTATGGTATTTAATATCCCTCTGATCTTGAGCATGATTATCATTTGTGAGTAGTTACTTTTGTTCTTGGGGTCACGGGAGAAATCATGTTGCAAGTAATCATGTGAATTTTATATGTGTTCGATATTTTGATGGTATGTATGTTGTGATTCCCTTAGTGGTGTCATGTGAAGGTCGACTAGATGACACTTCACCATATTTGGGCCTAAGGGAATGCATTGTGGAGTAGTTATTAGATGATGGGTTGCGAGAGTGACAGAAGGTTAAACCCTAGTTTATGTGCTATTCCGTAAGGGGCTGATTTGGATCCAAAAGTTGAATGCTATGGTTAGAATTTATTCTTAATATTTTTCTCGTAGTTGCGGATGCTTGCGAGAGGGTTAATAATAAGTAGGAGGTTTATTCAAGTAAGAACAACACCTAAGCACCGGTCCACCCACATATCAAATTATCAAAGTAGCGAACACAAATCAAACCAACATGATCAAAGTGACTAGATAAAATTCTCGTGTACCCTCAAAAATGCTTTGCTTATCATAAGAGACCGTTTTGGCATGTCCTTTGACTCAAAACGATTGGGCTACCTTGCTGCACTTTTGTTACTATTATCGTTACTTGCTCGTCAAAAATTATCTTGCTATCAAACTACTGGTTACTTATAATTTCAGTGCTGACAGAGAATACCTTGCTGAAAACCACTTGTCATTTTCTTCTACTCCTCGTTGGGTTTAACACCCTTACTTATCGAAAGGACTATGATTGATCCCTTATACTTGTGGGTCATCAAGGCTTTTCTGGCGTCGTTGCCGTGGAGTGAAGCGCTCTTAGTAAGTGGAAATTGGTAAGAAAAAAATATTACTACGTGCTGAAATTTATTTTCACTTGTTACTATGGAAAACAATCTTTTGAGGGGTTTGTTCGGGTTATCTTCACCTTGACCGGAACCATAATTAGTTACCCCTCAACCTACTGCGCTGATACGTCCCCCCTCCCTCCCTCCCTCATATGGGCTGGCCAAATTGAAGTAAAAAGGGGAAGGAGGAAAGGAAAAGGGAATAGGATTCCCCCTTCCCCCTCTTCTTCTTACTCCGAATAGGAATAGGAAAGGGGGAAGCCGAATTGGGAGGACCCCAAGTAGGATTCCTACTACTTGGGGCGCCCCCTTGGCTGCCTCTCCTCCCCTCCAAACTATATATATGAGGGGGGGGCACCGCTAAAACACACAATAAACATTGTTAGCCGTGTGCGGCGCCTCCTCCATAGTTTACGCCTCCGGTCATATTTACGTAGTGCTTAGGTGAAGTCCTGCGCGGATCACCTCACCATCACCGTCACCACGCCGTCGTGCCGACGGAACTCTCCCTCGACACTTTGCTGGATCAAGAGTTTGAGGGACATCATCGAGCTGAACGCGTACAGAACTCGGAGGTGCCGTACGTTCGGTGCTTGATCGGTCGGAACGAGAAGAAGTTCAACTACATCAACCGCGTTGTTAAACACTTCTGCTTTCGGTCTACAAGGGTACGTGGACACACTCTCCTCCTCTCATTACTATGCATCTCCTAGATAGATCTTGCGTGAGCGTAGAATTTTTTTTAAAATTGCATGTTACGTTTCCCAACAGTTTGGTTGTTCAATTTGGTAATGAAATCAAAGTGAGGTTTCAATACCAAATCCTGTTTGGATGACAAACTCTAAAATTGCATAGTTTCATGAATTATAATTAATCAATGTGTCCCGGAACAAAATCTGCACAAAGTAGGATTGTAATTGGATGATTATATAGCAGTAAAAATGTTCACATGACAGCAATATTAATTCTGCAGATCAACGAACACCTCAGTAATCTGCACAAACGTGGACACAAAATTAACTAGTTGATACAAGAGATGTAGTGAGAGGTGGTCTATGGACACCTCAGTAATCTACACAATAGGCAGACAAAAATTTAACTAGTTGCCTTCACCGTGGTCATCGCCTCCTTATCCTCCTGCCGCCTACTTTCTTCCTTTTCGTGGCCGAAGCGGTATGTTTTGTGGAGTTGAGAAGATAGGGTGATTTTAGAGGAATACAAAGCGTGAGGGTCCCATTTGTTTCGTGAAGGTGCCAGTGTTGCTCAATACCGGTTGGTACTGAGATTAGTTTCCGTGTGTCACAGTTCAAAGATCATTCAAACAACTGTATTGGAAAGGCCTAATACCAATTTCGATTCGGGGGCTTCAATACATACATCCAAACGGGGCATGATAGAAATTCGGAGGATTGGCCCCTCTTTTAATAAGAAAAAATGGGTACATAATTGAGAAGGAAAAACTTTATCCACGACATAAAATAATTACAAGAATAAATTTTGTGAGTCTTGGAATGAAAGACAATTGATCAAGAAAGTAACTGTTTATGCTGAAGATCAATCCAGTACCTTTCTCAAGCCTGTTATATGCTCAGTTTTGAGTATTTTGACTACTTGCCATATTTATGTCTATAATGAAAAACCGCATTTAGACCCTTAATCTGGTGCTAAGTTGCACGGATACGGATACGGATATGGACACCGTGATACAGGGTGCGCCAATTTTTTGAAAACATGGATATAGGGATACATTTGTATATATATAATCATACAAAAAATTATATAGAAAATAATAATTATATGAAAATATGACAGTTTAAGAATACTAATAAGGTGATAGGAACGTGGAAAATACACCATAAATATGATCCTAGTTCTCTTCAGTTGTTGGCTGCTGCAACTTCAATTTGAAGCTGCCGAAGGTAGGATCGGTCACATTTTGGCACGTAAGGTGGGGGAAGAATGAGGCGAAAAAATGAAGGTGGCTGTCGTGGGTATGGATAGATAGGTTTTTCCTTTTCCCGTGTCCATGAGGTATCCCACAGGTATCCCCAAATTATCCGAACTTATTTATTTATTTGAAAACCAGAAAATAGGGGATACGTGTTTGATACGTTTTGAGAAGTATCCAAACGTATCAGAGTATCCGATACGTCCCAGAAGTATCCGGGTAACTTAGGTCTGGTGAGTTTTCTCCCAGTAATAGCATGTGCGACGTAATAATAACGACAAGTAATACTACACGGTTGGAGACGTGTCCCTGAGGACTTTGTCAAACTGTATGATTCATTCACCACACTGGGAGTGGGCCATGACTTGGGCCGGCCAGGCCGAGATAGCAGAGCACAAGTCGGCAGCACGACCGGCGGAAGCTGCAGAGGACGCGCGGGCCGGGCGTCGCCGTCACAACTCACAACGTGGCAGATGAGATGACGATTCAGACGAGAGACGCCGCAAAGCAGCAAACGCGCCTGCAGGCAACTGAGGCACCTCCGCTCGCCTGCTCCAACGCCTCTGGTCAGCTAGCTACTCTACTTATTTGCTGGAGCAGTCAAGCACGGCTGCCGGCTGAGCGCGCCTACTCATCTCCTTCCTTCCTTCCTTCCTCCTGCATCTACATGCATACATGCACACACCCACCCCGACCCCGGCTCGCTCGGCCTCTCCTCTACGATCGTCTTCTTATATCAGAGCGATGCTTTGCTGCGCTCAGTGAGATTCGTCTGTGCTAATTAAGCGCGCGCGTGGGCGCGGTGCACTTTACCCTCATTTTTATTAGAAAGCAGCAGCAGCAGCAGCGCTGGGTGCACTAAGAGGATCGAGCGGAAAGAAGACACTGACTCAAAGTAAGTTGCTCTGACTTCATGCAATTATCTTGCCACTGCAACTGCTATGTGCTATCCTACGGTCAGTTTCTGTTGCTCAATCGAACTGATCTACGCTTCTCTGAATCTGCAACCGCTAAGCGGCTGAAGCTTGATCTTCTGATTCGGTCAGTTGTTCTTGCAACCGCTATGGTTTTCTGAATTTGCATCCGCGGATCATCCTTGGTGTCTATAATAGATTCCTTTCTGTTTGAGCAGTTGATGGGGTGGGTGCTCGGTGCTTGTAACTTTGATCGATTCAGGAGATTTTGTGAAACGAAATTATTGGATCTCTCTCCCCGTCTCCTGTATTATTTTGGGGCATAATAAGTGAATAAAAAGAGTAGCTACAGTCCACCTGTCCACGATAAGGCTAAACTAGGGCAAGTAAAACCCGCTCTAGTCAAACGATGGAATCGTCAAACCGACTATGCAAGCGGAGAGCAATGGTTGGTTGGGTGCGTATCTGTTAGAAGGGAGATAGGAATTGGTGGAATAGTTTGATGTATTGCTTGAGCCTCGCGGGCATATATATATATAGGAGTATAATGATATACTTGGAGTACAAGGCAAGACAGAATAATATCCTACGCTATCCTATCTTTCCTTAGATACAATCACGTTACTCAACATTCCCCCGCAGTCACAACGGTAGCGACGCAGACGGTGAGACTGAAGAAGAATCCGGATTGATGAATAATTAATGAAATGGTTGCATGCATCATCCTGATGCAGAAGCCGAAGGTCATCCTCCTTCTCGAAAAAAAAGTAACATACTTGTAGGTGGGCTACCTGCACTTTCCGTCCATTTATAATTCCGTAAAAAAATCCAATTACAAAGGACAACATGTGGGGATGGAGAGCGACTGCCTACCCCAGCTAATTGAAAAAGTGGTGCACATGTGGAGGCGCCCGTAGAAGATACCAACCAGAGGGAGCTCTATAAAAGGCAACAAGGAGCATTCGTATCCACATACGCATCCATTGGATCAGTTCTCACAATATAACCTAATTTGAGCTATATTTGTGTCACAATCATATCTCGTTTGTGCTGGTGCAAAAAGTCCACCAAAACTACTTATAGGGTTAGGAGGTATCAGAAATAAAACTACATTTATTTTGTTCGAATAAGCCACGGCAGTGAGCATAGTCAGTAGTGTGCATGTGTGCGCGCTGGTCAAGCCCGACGCCGGTCCGTGGCCACGTCAAGCCCGTGTGTGCGTGTGTGCGTGCACTCGACGCACGGACGTACGGCTAGGTCGTGTGGCGATGGGTCGGCGCTGACTATGCGTGACGGTGCTCCGGTCTCGCGGATGAGCAGCGGCTCGTGTGGAGGGAAACCAAGTCATCAGGCTTGCGTGCGCTGGGATGAGCGCGACTTGCGTGGGTACTGCGCTGCTTACGCTAGCTACAAAGCTGGCTTTGTAATCAGTTTGTTAGGTGTGGTGCATCCTGGTTTGTTGGTTAGTTAACTAGATTATTTGGTTTAGTGATTTAAATGCTCTTATATTAATTTACAGAGAGAGTAGATTATTAGTGCGTGCGTGCGTGGTAGCTAGCTTAGGTGTGTGTGCAACGGGTATAAAACCCATCCCCTTCCTTGTAGTGATCCACACGGTGTGCTACCGAGCCGTTATGTGCCCAGTTGAAAATATGAGGCCGTTCATGCGGCCGAGGTGTTAGAGTAATCCCGTGTCCGTCTTGTATGTATGCGTGTCCATGTAGAATACTAAGCCTAGTCGGTTTGGGTTTAGGTCTAGCCTGGTAGTATATATACATGACCACCCCGTGTAATTTGGTCAACCGAAAAGTAATAAAGAGAAATACAAAGGCTCGATACGGGCCTTTAGCCATCCAAATCAGTTTGCCTCCGTTCAGTTTTGTTTCGTAAGTTTCCGTCGACTTGATCGCTGCTTGAAGCTAGCTCCAGTTCTCTGTGTACGTACGTACGGCTACGTTTAGAATCAATTAAGCTGCTTGTGCTAGCTTTGCACTAGCACGCAAGTATTGCTCCTGCGGAGATTACAAGCTAGCCTTATAAAACCAACAATTGGTATCAAAGCTAAGAGTGGTGATGATCCGTTGTTATGGCATGCTAGATTTGGACATGTTAACTTCTACGCCTTAAAGAAGATGTCGAAGATGGAGATGGTATCTGGGATGCCGTTAATCGACCATGTTGATTGAGTATGTGACGGGTGCTTGGTTGGAAAACAGCACCGTAGGCCGTTCCCTGCTCAGTCTACCTATCGTGCAAGTGATGCACTCGAGCTGCTTCATGGTGATCTTTGTGGCCCTATCACCCCAGCAACTCACGGAGGAAAGAAGTACTTCTTCCTTGTGGTAGATGACTACTCGAGATACATGTGGGTCGTTCTCATACGATCTAAAGATGAGGCGTTTGAAGCGTTCAAGAAGCTGAAGGCTGCAACGGAGATGGAACACAAGCTGAAGGTTCGCGCTCTACGGATAGATCACGGCGGAGAGTTTACGTCGAACGAGTTCAACAACTCCTGCGAGAAGATTGGCATAAAGAGGTTCCTCACGGCACCCTATACGCCGCAATAGAACGGGGTTGTTGAAAGGCGCAATCGAACCGTCGTTGACATGGCAAGGAGCTTACTCAAGAGCAAGAATCTGCCGGGATCTTTTTGGGGAGAAGCTGTCTCGACGGCGGTCTATCTTCTCAACCAGGCTCCAACGAAGGCAGTGATCGGCAAGACTCCGTATGAAGCAATTTACGGACGGAAGCCGAATGTGTCTCATCTACGGACGTTTGGGTGTGTGGCGCATATGAAGATGGCGGAGCCGCATCTCTCAAAGCTTGCCGATCGCAGCACCAAGATGGTGTTCATTGGATACGAGAGGAGTTCCAGCACCAAGGCATACCGCTTCTACGATCCACGAACCAAGCGTCTACGGATTTCATGCGACGTCATGTTTGAAGAAAACCAAGCGTGGAATTGGAGCACAGCAGCCGATGATGCTTCAAATGGTAACATATTCACAGTTGAATTTCCAGCTGATGATGATGCAGGGGAGGACGTCCAGGTGGTTGGCAAGAGACCCAACGAAGGGTGCCATTGTGAAGTACAAGTTAAGACTCGTTGCAAAGGGCTACGTACAACGTTAAGGAGTTGACTATGAGGAGGTGTTTGCACCGGTTGCTCGAATCGAGACGGTGAGAGTGCTTCTAGCCTTGGCAGCACAAGAGGATTGGAAAGTGCATCATATGAATGTTAAATCGGCTTTCCTCAACGGTGATCTCAAAGAAGAAGTGTACGTGGAACAACCCCTCGGCTACGAGAAGAAATACGAAGAAGAGAAAGTTTACAAGCTTAAGAAAGCACTTTATGGGTTGTGACGACGAAGAAGAGTAACTCTAAATTAATTATGGAGGAACCACAATTGGCTCACTAATACCACCGCCACTGCCCTTTCTCGATGGGGCCGCCGCATGAACTGTCCTAGTAGCGCATTCCTCCTGGGCCCAGGTGGTGGCTGGTCATCTGGGACTTACACACTGCTTCATCGATATCCACTCTGAATGCTACATCATGGTAATGTAGCTCCTGTTCGAGTCCTTCCCTGTCGTTATCAACTCACAGTCGCTGGAGATGGTCAATGAATAGCCAGCTGCTGTTCGAATCCTGTTTGAGCCGATGTCCATGTAATAACGATTTATTAATTGGTCCAACAATATGTTGGGACGGACCCCAGACAAACCTATTTCGCTATCTCTCTCTCTCACTCGGAAGAACGGAGGTGGAAGAAGAAGAGGAGCACATTGGATTTTTTCAGGCGCCGAACGCCATATGGCGCATGAACGGCACCTCGTGTTGGTTTTATAGAGCTAGCTCGTAATCTCTGCAGGAGCAATACTTGCGTACTAGTGCAAAGCTAGCACAAGCAGCTTAATTGATTCTGAACGTAGCCGTACGTATGTACACAGAGAACTGGAGCTAGCTTCAAGCAGCGATCAAGTCGACGGAAACTTACGAAACGAAACTGAACGGAGGCAAACTGATTTGGATGGCTAAAGGCCCGTATCGAGCCTTTGTATTTCTCTTTATTACTTTTCGGTTGATCAAATTACACGGGGTGGTCATGTATATATACTACCAGGCTAGACCTAAACCCAAACCGACTAGGCTTAGTATTCTACATGGACACGCATACATACAAGACGGACACGGGATTACTCTAACATTCACCCCCTAATCATGATGTCCTTACTTTCTCGACCTGGATCCCAAATGCGGCTGCTGCTACTCGTAATTTTTATCTGTTGGTGCTAATCTTGTTACAAATTATTGTTCATGTATTGGATTAGTCATTAGCTCCATGCATTAGTTAGGTATAGGCTAGCTTGTACGTGCATGTGTTTGCTGAGGTTTGTTTTTTATGATTTCATGTTGAGTTTGCGTATAGTCGGCACAACACATTTAACATGCTATATGCATTAGTCATGGTCTCATGGACTGACATGGGTGTACACGTTCGGCCAGGTCGTGTTTATGTTTTTGTAGCATATGGGTGAGTCCATGATCTGAACCCTTCGGATGGCGCATGCATGTTGGATCATGGCGTAGATTTCACCCAGTATGTACCCTGTAGACCACGCGGCACAAAATATGTTTCCTTGTGGCATATCGTTCGTGCCTCTCTGGCCGCCACTGTAAGCGTGTGTTTCTGTTTTGTGATCTAATAACATTTCCATGTACTACCGCATGCAAAACTGGAACGCTTAGCAAGGCTATTTTGTAAGAACCACCACTTGACGAAACTAAGAAACTAAGAGTGAAGAATGACCACTTGACCAAACAGGAACATCTGCCGTGGATGCCATTGCTCTCTATGGAACTGTAGCAAAACTGAAATGAAGACAAGGTCAGGGTTGACCAATGCTTTATTTATTTATTTGCGCAGTAAAAGAGATTTCATTGCTTGGCCACCCCTTGGCGTCCTTGACTGGAACTTTCAGCGTGGAAGGGTTCATGACCGACAAGCTCAAATTGCGCTGATTGGCTCTTGCACGGAGCATCAGTGCCAAAGTTCTTCCATATCCAGAATGTCTATGGGGGTAAGGTCACTTTAACTGCACCATCTGATTCATGTTGCATATTTAATCCCCCTGCAACCTTGCTGATAGCTCAGCATAGCAATGATCATATGTTCCCCGAAGCTTCCTATTCCCTAATACAATCCACAATGGTGTTTATGTTGTTCTTTTGTGACCTACTGGTAGTAGTAAATATGTGTGTGACAACTTGTAGGTGGTCGATTGTGCCGCTACTTTAGTGGTAATGCAGCAATATATATAGATGGGATGTAAGCAGGGTGTAAGGTGGTTGATGGCTTTGTGTCATTACGTACAAAATTTTGTGTCAGTGATTTGTGAAAGTACTTCTTCGTCCAGGTTTATATAGTCGGACCCACAGGATCGGCATGATTCAGGCCAGAGACGCATTAATTAGGTTTCCCCGTAATTAAGCACTACTACTCCCTCCGTTTCTGAATATAAATCTTTTTACAGATTTCAACATATATATGTATGTATATAGATATATTTTAAACTGTAAATTCACTTATTTTGCTTCGTATGTAGTTCATATTAGAATCTCTCAAAAGATTTATATTTAGAAACAAAGGAAGTATTTATAAATTTATCCTGCCCTGATCGCTACTCGTCCGGTCCCGTGCACACTTGGTCACCTTTTTCATGCACGAGCATCCAAAGGCCACACATGGCCAATGCGGGAGACAGGGGCCCCAAATATGACAATAATCATCTCCGTGTACGTTAGCTACCTGCTTCTTTTTGAAATCAAAGTACTCTTTATTTCAAGGTGATCACTATATTACCTTTTACAAGAATATCAACAATCTCTACGGGTGGATCTTTCATCCACCCCTCACATACCTTACATCTAACTAGTTTGGTCAAATCATGTGCAGCACAATTAGTTTTTCTAGGAGCAAGTTCAAAAATAATATGCGGGAATCACACACAAGGTGATATATATCATCAAAAACTGCCGCCGATAGACCGAAAGAGCGGCCTCCATTCTTCATTGTCTCTATCACCTCGAACTTGTTCAGATTTCACCTCTATGTGGTTACACCTGACTGTATTTGCCAAATTGACACCAAACTGTAAGGGCAGTGCCTCGGCCATAAGCGCATCTCTGCACTAATCGATTTTCCATTTCTTGCCGCGACGAATCTGCCATTCGAGTCGCTGATTACATCGCCATACGGGCCCTTGAGTAAGTCTCGGTCAAAAGACCAATCCACATTTAGCTTCACATAGTTGCTCCTTGGTATTTCTCAACCATCTCGCTTGATCATCTCCTTTGCATCACTCGCCATAGTATAGGTCTGATTGCCATTGCTATGAATTTATGTTAAACATTTCACTATTGATAACAGGGTGTCCTAGAGAAGAAACACGGATAATAAGGGATTGTGATAAAACCAAAACTAACATATAGTAGGCTTTGTCATTGCCTCTTCCCTTGGCATAAGGATCTTCTTCTATTCCTTCCGGGAAGAAGTAAAGAAGAAAAAACCTTAACAATAGGGAGTGTGGATTTTTTGCTCCCACGGCATTGCACCCCCGGTGCACCCACGATCAAAAACCTAGCAAACCATTTCAAAGAAAGCAGAAATTTTGTGGATGTGATTATGACAAAATGTTTTTGGTGCTTCCTAAATTTTGTGGCGAAATAACATCTGAATAGCACTGTACAAAAAAATATAAAGTTGGATGTAGAGCATCATTTGTATTTGGTTTTGTATGGAGATCATTTGATGTTTTTTGGTGACCAAACTTTGGAAGCTCCTAAAACATTTGCTCATAATCACATCCACGAAGTTTCAGATTTTTTTATTATAATTTTTGAAAAAAAAAATTAGTGCACTCCGTGGGTGCACCGAAGTTGGGTGCTCAAACAGCAGACTAAGCTTTAAAATTCAAAAGGAGAAATTTAAGAAATTACTATACTCTTAATTAGTGAAGTCGATGATCCATTGGTAAGAAGAACTTGGCATGTAAGCAGTAAAAGCCAATCAAGCCATGTTCGGACTTTTGGTGAACCACATGTCTTTTTTCAGAGTGCATGGGCTCAAGCAACTGACTGCAAATTCAAGAGCCGTGAGTGTATTTCACTTATTTCCTTTCCCTATAATATTGGCACAGAAAGCATCTACCTGGTCATACACTTTCTGATTTAAACATGATTCACTAATCCAGAAACAATATGAGGATATTTTTGTTTCATGATTAGATTATAACCATTGCAAATTTGTCTCCTTTTTATTTGTAAGAACATATATGAGCTTCTTTTTCTGTGGCATGATTGCATAAATTTTATTTACACCAAATGGCAAAGTGCATAGAATTTTTTTTTGTACTTGTTCTTATGCAAAATATACAATACCAAGACAGCTTGCTTGTCGCTATAATAATGTGTCAGAGCAACTCTAGCAAAATCGCCATTTGGCCCAATCGCCATAATGATCGTCGATTTGGTAATTTTTGTCGAAATGTTAGTTTAACGGAGTAGCCGTCCCACTCAGGATTGCGATAATCTACGAAGGCCGCTCCAAATCGATCATGCGACACTCCATATTTGAAGTGTGTAGGTCATTGCTTTGGAGCATGCTCCATCACCAACCGCTCACGCGGGACAGAAGTTTCACCTCCCTCCTCATCCTTATGTGTGGCTCACCTTTCCTCCCGACGAATAGCGTAGATGGTCAGATTTCCATCTCATCGGGAAGCAGGCCAACTAATGGCGGTCTTTGCATGCCAACTCCCCGCGGAAATTGTCATCGCATTTCCCACCGCCCTCCATGTTTTCCCTCTGTTCATGGCTACAAAAATGTCGTCACCATGTCACACCTATCTCACATCCCAGTCGCCGACAACTCCTCTTCTCCCCCTGTCACCATGTAGCTTCCCCCAAGTCGGTGCCACTCTCGAAGGAGGAGGCGACGATCAAGATCATTAATCTCTTTCATTCATCTCATCGCACTTTTTTTGGAGGATCAAACAATGCTGGTAATATTTACAAACGAATGAATGTCTGGTTGACCAACATCTTTGTGTGGAAATCCACCCTAGGCATAAATATTAGTGTAATCATAATATGTGGTTTACCATTTATCCTTTTTTTCTCTAATCAACTTCTGTGCTACGGAACTAGTAGTTTGCTATTGAGATCAACTTCTTTTCTTTGAAGACTTGAGCCCTTGTGTTGATTCCATAGGGCTGCTAAATTCATTCCAAAATGTGCTCTCCCTTGATTTCTTCTGGCATCGATCGGTGGAAACTTGGAGTAGTAGCAAGGCCAGTGGTGATTCACGTATATGTGTGTTTGTGGTCCAAATATCAAGGCTAGGGCAGTAGCGTCTCGGACGAATTATCGAGTGGCACAACGAAGGATTTTTGTGGGCTTGATAAATTCCGATCAAAGTCGACTTACGTAGCTGCAGGAAAAATCATTCTCCTACATATTAGAAGTATGGTAGCGGAACTACGCCGGCGCCAGCGCAACGCCTTACACCGTCCGCACTACATCTAGGATCAGAGTGTGCCTCAGGAGAATTCGGATCATAATATAACAGCAGAAGCCGCCGCCGCCGCCCCCCTTCCCCCCACCCCCCCCCCTCCCCCCC
>NW_024117046.1:0-14213 GCF_003073215.2 Triticum urartu | reverse complement strand
CCGCCATGGCCAGATGAGCCCTCTCCCCCGTACGTCGGATACCCTACTGCCTGAGTCAGCGCCGCCGGCGACCTTCCCTCCCACTACAGGTAACTGCATGCGTGTTGTACTAGCTCTTCTGATCCTCATGTTTGCGCGATGGCAGTCCCATGGTGTGATTGCCACTCAACAACGCCCAACCAGCTGTTAGTTCAGAGGAATACATTTGCCGATACGCTCTAGTACTACAACTCTGTTTTTTTTGCCTGTTCACAAATCTGAACATATTATGTTCATGCTTACTGTGGTGATTAGCATACTCATGTCTTTTCCAAGGAAAAAAAGAATACTCATGTATTGGGTTGTGCTCACAATTAAGCTCTCCCCTGCGATATGATGAAGATGTATGGTTTATGCGCTGGGGGATGTTTGATAAAATGTAATCCTCTTTAGTTCAGATATATTGATTTCAGCACCTGATTAGAGTAGCTGTGAGAGTCCAAATCTGAAATCTAGCTTGCTTTATTACTGAAAATCAAATAAGTATACTGAGAGCAAGCTTATGACTTCTCTAGATCATGGAAACATCTACTTAGCATAATCACCTAGTCCCTGGGGTGCTTTCGTTGGTGGTGTGGTGTGGAAGTTATTATCGGCATGCGCTGCATCGCCTGTGAGGTCTTTTTGTTTGGTAGGTTGAAGAGCTATTGTTTCAGTTCGTCCATGACACTTATGGGGTTGTGGGGGATGTTGCACTCAGAGAACTTGTTCTTGCAGTAGTAGGATGAACTGGATCAGATATTGGAAGTGGTACTGTCACATATCCTGGCATCTGCTCAGGTATGCCTGGTTTTGAATTTGGGACTTTATACTTTATGAATTGTAATATGTATTCTGATATAACTGTTATATTTAAGCGTTGTCATTTGCCCCATACTGCAAACGACAGTTCTAATTATTTTTTCGCATGTCCACAATTCAAGTTAATCAACCTTGGTAAAACTTGAACATGTAGCTTCCAACCAGCTTAAGGAAAAGGTGTGCTGCCAATTTCCCGAGCCTTATTCTCATCCATAATTTCGACTCAAATCACTTGATTCATATTCGTAATTTAGTGCCCATGTATTTTATTTTCTGTTATCATTGAAACTGTGTGTGTTTGCCCTCTGAAAAAATTTACTGGTCCATATCCATGATATCTTGGTACATGATGTTGTTATCCAAAACAAGACAATACATATTTGCATTAGTAAATTTATAGTTCTAGCTGATGGATTGTTCAAAGGAGAAAATTTTAGTTTAAATAACAACACTTATGTGGATGTTTCTTATTGGCTAGTTTTGACATGGAGAGCTAGATCTGACTTTTCCTACTTGTATTTCTATTCCATTATACTTTTCAGGAGCACGTGAAGCTCGCATGTCATTGTACTAAGAACTATATTTCACATAACTATACTAAGTTGACGCAATTTCAGCCTACAGCATGGCACATGAGTCTTCGACATCATTGAGGATTCTGCATCGGCAAATTGGAAGACTGATGTGGAATAGGAGAGGATGTAAAAACTCTCAAAGTGTGAACCCATGTGCTCGTCTGCAATTCCTTGAAGATGATGAGAACGAACAAAACCATTTCGTAATTGTGATGAGGACTGCTCCAGGGCCCAGCGTTGTGGTTCTGATCACATGTTTGACTCATGCTTACTCTGGTACATGGTCTCCATCCACCCATCGTCTACATATGGCCTCGCTGGATCGCCAGACAGCACCGTCGTCTACGTCTGTCTCGCCTGACAGGCACTGTCCTCACCCCTGCGTCACAGTTAATTGTGTACTAGTAATTCCTTTGGAGAACTTGTTACAGTTATTCTAACTCCGCCATGTATCCATGAACTTGTTAGATTCTGAATATGTAATTTTCCAGACAGACGGGTAGCATTCAAGTGCTCTGTATGCGCCAGCACTCTCAAAACTCACTTCCTTTTTTGCTCTTTTGCTCCCTTAGACACAACTCTGACTTCCTTATTCGTGTCTTGGAGCATCTAGACACCATACCCGCCCCACACGTCTGGGTGGGCTGCCAGGTCACTGCTTGATCGCAAAAACCGCATCCAACTATGCTGCTTAAAACCGGCCCAAACGCCTGGACTGATCGGCAGTCTCCATATCCGGCCTAGACGCGCCCGTGCACCATCGCCATGTCGAACCGGCCCACTCTGGCCCACCATGCTCCCACTGTCGTCATCATAAAAACCCCACCCACTCGGACGAACCATAGTCACTCTCAGTCCTCTCACCCTCTCCGCTCCCCTCATGTCTTCTCCACTTCCTCTCCCAATCTCTCCGCCTCCTTCACCATGGCCAGGTCTAGCCACGACTCCGGCAGCGAAACCGATCCCATGGACTTGGACGACCTCGTGAAGCAGGACGCCGGTTCTAGCAGCGACGTGTCCGACGACGAGAAGCTCCTGCTCTGCAATACCATCTAGCATTTGCGGTTGGACACCGGCGGGAGCTCGAGCTCCGTCTCATTCGCCGCCGGCTCCTCCGGGTCACACTGATGCAATGCAGGCAGTGTTCGCCCGTCCCGCTCTGCGCCGCTCCAGATCCTAGAGCAGGGCGGCCATCTCCCCTTCCCCTTCGTTGCCAGCACCACCCAAGCAGCACTGGGTGCTCGTGCTCTTGGCTCCCGTGGGGATGCACATGCCATATTTGGAGGCGAAGGCAGCCCAGCATGCGCGGCAACGGGCCGCGGCCATGGTGGAGCCCAACTCTTCCTGCCAGTGTGCACGCTCGGTCCTTGTCGACCCGGAGAAGGCACTCCTCCGCGAGGTCACGCGACATTCGCTAACCACGGAGGAGTCCAATGCTAGGCGCGTTCAGCGCAAAAACTCAAAGGCACTCTGGCTCGGGCTCGAAGCTTCCTAGCGCCCCGCAAGGGAGAAGGGGGCCGCCAAATGAGCTAAATTTTTATCATAATGTCATAAAATTAAGAAATTTTGGCTATGATATTTCTTTTATTTCCAATGTTATAAAAATAAAAGCCAAACCATGGAAGATATTGCAATGAGAAGGTGGTAGATATAAGTGAGAAAAACACATGCCCGTAGAATTCCTTATGTTGAAAATGTTGAAATGATGAAAATTAGTACAAGCCACTATTTAGTGTGTGGGCATCAAACGAACCATCATCTGAAAATTGAACAAAATTTTGAAGTTGGAAGCATATTCTTGTAAAAATAGTCTCACAATTATGTCTTGAATGAAGTGTTTATTGGTTGGAGATAAATTATAAAGACTGTTTGGAGCAACAGATCAGCTCCCAAGCTTAATAAACATTAACAAAAAGTAAAAGGCTACTAAAGAAGATCGCCATTGCTGCCAAAAGTCAATGCCTCCCTGGGATTGTTAAATGCTTGTTTCTTCGTTCTTGGCGATGACCCATCTTCGTCCGAGCCCCCCTCGCCCCTATCCCTGAACTCACATGAATTTCTGTTTTGTTCGTACATACCCTGTCCAAAAGCATAGAATGGTAGTTAGATCAACATAGAAATGATGTAGCCATTTGTTTTATATAATATGTAGTAACTTGGCATTATAACCAACATGTTCATTCATGGCATCACCACTATCATCCGAGAATGGATAATATTTTACAATGTACAAGTCAAATTTCTTGATAATGGTATTGTGCCTGCTCATCCTGCTGCGGTTATAAAATGGTTTTTGTTTATATGTCGATGGTAAAATAATAATAAGTAAATAAAAGAACATACCTTCGTGTCTGTATTAGCACGGTCCTGTATCATTCAATTACCAGTATTCAAAAGAATGTGACCGAACTAAATGTAAGAGTGCTTGCTGGTAGGTGAACTACATAATCCAATTACTAACTCCCATACTGCTACATTCAACTACTAGCTCAGAAGAAAAGGTTGATTACACTTCAGTTTTGTAATCTATGATTTTGTTGCTTCCAAATAAAAATGTAATATCTGAAAGATTTAATCTTTTCTTATGAAGCGAGAGGCACCAGAAATTTTAAGACATAACAATAAAATAATCCTAGTAGATCAACTTCAGTACTGACCACTACTGCTACTGCTTCTGCAATTCAAGCTATCGAGATAGTTCAAGTTAGCTTGTTGTGGAATTTAGTTGGGCATGACACTGCAATGCAGAAAGTTCAGGTTGGTTGCAATCCACGATAGACAAACAGGTACATGATTACGACCTACATGATTTCCTTGTCTTTTAACCACCTATTTCCTTGGAGTCTCAACCATTTCCTTTTGATTTAGATTATTTTTCTTCGGATAATTCTAGTGGTAATTTCTTTTACATTTTGAGTACATGAACAGTAACTAATAGTGATTTTACTTCTTATACTAACCATCTTTATGCTAGATCTGCAATTGTGAATTTAGTGATATAAACTCTACAAAAATTAACAGTAACTAATCGCCTACTAGTTACTGATAATTTTCAACACTTGTAATATTCCTCTTGTATCTCCTGTTATCTGGGCTACTCCTGTTATGTAGTACACATATGTGGAGTTTCTAGTGCTGTAGAATTATTTTTGCCATGGAAGCACATCAGTGTCATGATTCATGCCATTCTGGTATAAGATGAACTAAAGCTTATTCATCAACTCAGCAAATGAAAATATTGCATCCTACTTCTACAGATTATGTGTTCTGTTATCATAATGAAACAAGACCTCATTGATGTGTTTATACTTTCTACTCGAAGCTGCAGACCATCCAGAGAATATGCTAATTGAAGAACAAAGGGAAGAACTTGAAGCTTTTATGCTAATTGGAAGAGGGGGTTTACCTTATTGTAGATTGTTACAAATTCTTCTCTGACGCTGCAATCATCCTAGTCCTCTTGGATCTTGATCTTGGGGATTCATGTCCGCCTCTTATGGCGGACCTTGCCAGCGATGGGAATGGTAAGATAGAGGGATGGATTGGTGATGGGAAGAGCTGTTGGGGGCCATGGTCAAGGTAAACAACGGCAGCGGGGTGAGCACGGTGGAACCGTGGAAGCAGGCGGCGGCGCTGAGGCGGACATGAGGGAGGTGGACATCGGCGCCATTGCAGCCATGGAGGAGGTGGACAGGGGCGCTGGGCCGGTCATGGCGCACATGGACGGCGGCGCTAGGCCGGCCATGGCGGAGGCGGACGGCGGCGACGTGGCCATGGCTGAGCCATGCGGCGGCGATCCATAATCCCTGCGGCTGCGCGGCTGGCTAGGCAGATACGTGAGTTCGATGTGGGCACCGCGGGTTATTGTGTGACGAATTTACCCTTGGAAAAAACAACCGGTCCCACTAAAATATTGTAATGGTCCCACCGCTACATATAATTTGCCGTAATTTTAGTTTTGTAACTCCTCGTAACTCCTATTTTCTCACCGTCAGATCAGGGTGGATAGACGGCTCATAAAATCGCCAATCACCGTAATAGTTGTAATAATTGTATACTCTCCTCCCTCATCCCGCCTACAAAAAATAGATAATATAATTGTATGTTTGTTTTCAGCGGGTATGACCGTAGTTTTTTTTTTTTGAGAGAAGATACCATTTCATCATTCAGGTGGATGGGTCCGCCTACACATAAGCTCTATTCCTACGATCACTATATACTACAAAGTCACGTCAAAAATGCTAAAATGGAGGACGAGCTTCATGGAGCTCGTCTTTCTGAAAAAAAAAAGAAATCAGACTGTGAAGTTTCAAAATTCCTGAAAACAATCACACATGTTCATACAGACGTATACTACATGTGTGTAAAATTTGAACATATTCGTGTTTTGAAAATGGCGAACAATACGTACACTTTTCATTATTAAAAATACAAGAATTTGTCCTTTTTGTGTAGCTTTCATCATAGTATATTTCATCGTCATACTTTACACACATGTAGAATACATCTATATGAACATGTAGAGATTTTTTTCATAATTTTTTAAAATTTCATAGTGTGATTCTTGTTTTTTTCTGAAAAAAACATGCTTCATTGAGCTCGTCCTCCAAGATGCCCCACTCAGGTCACATTGAGTACGTAAAAGCTTTTTTCTGCAACTTTACATAAACTTGAATCTCTAACGACACACACACATGCACACACACCCACATATATACAACCTTTATGAGACATACGGATTGTCAAACCTAGAGGCTTGATCCCTAGTGAGTTGGGGGTAAGATCATCCTTCTAACCATTCGACTATAGGTTGATTTTCGTATAACTTTAGAGTTCGTGATTATAGTGTCATACATATTCATCGGTGACTGGGTGCATATATGCGAGTCTGTCAGATTTTGGAGAAATAATAATGGATAGTATATACCATGTGCTCCATACATTCCATGGTTTGTCGTGGAACAAATAATAGAGACGATCAGCCTAGCCTTGTCCTTTCTTTTTATAGAAAGGAGGAACGGGCTAGCTTAGTGCATGTGGGTCTGGGATTCGACCTGAAATGCAATCCGAACATATGGGTGAAGCATTTCGTTGATGCCGCAATTATTGCAAGAATCTTGTTGATACGTTTCGAAAGAGGTAGATCTTGTTAGTCCCTTTCGCCCACAGAATGCCGCGTACGTGCATGTCAAAACAGGATAAGCCTGGGCCGACCCAATCTCGATGCAATCAGAAATCATCCTCTCCCCGCCTGTTGTCTCACAAGTGAAGCAACCCTGTATATCCTTAACCAGCACGGAGAAGCTAGGGAGGTTTGGCAACGACGGGTGCTCGTGCATGGAAGGCACGTAGACCTTGACGTGCGTCGCGAAGCCACCGGCCAGTGCAGCGCGGGCGTGCACACGTGGCACGGAACCAGAAGTTTCGAAGGTGTGGTCACTCGGTTGGCCGTTGGATTACCGTCGGTCCCGGCAAGAGCCGGACGCAGCAGCACGCGTCGGAACTCGGGAGTGGTCGGCGAGGCAGTTATTCCGTCCTGGTCAGCTCTTACTCTGCTGGCTCGCTACACGCGCGGAAAGAGATGCGACGTCGCGTACGTGCATCACTTCTCTGCCCGCCATGCACGTACACTATCTGGCGAGCGCCATGCACGTACCCTATCTGGCGAGCGCCTTAATTTCTTTGCGCGTATCGTATCGTACCGTATAATAATCCATCACCCGTCGTTCCCTTGCAGTACGTGGAGGCGGAGCCGTGGATAGATCGAGTCATTAACTCGGTATGGCACGAACGTTAGTCCATGGATTGCAAGTTTGCGACGATAGTCGATAGACGACAGATCGAGCGGCTGATTTTTTCCTTTTTTTGATTGATGGGGTCGAACGGCTGCATGTGCGAGGATAACCCATGGCGCCTCTCCAACCATACAATACTCGGCCTGCATGCGGCTACGTAGGTGCCGCTGCATGCAATACCAGTCTGACACGCGCGCATACACTTTCTTTCTTTCTCCTACGTTTACCTATGTGGCGCGCACCTATGATTGGCCACGTCAGGGAATTCGATGCGTGCATGCGTGCTTTCGTGGGTGGTGCAAACTGCAAAGACTCCGGCACTACACAGCCGTTAATTTTGATTTGTCCGACTGCATTTTTTTACAGGACAGAGATAAGTGGCCGGCAATGGATCGGGGACAGCCCATGCTGCCGTAGATACCGACCTCATAATTCATCCGTTCATTCTTTGTTACAGCCATACCTTCCATGTTTGGTCTCTTTGGAAGAATATTTTAGGAGACGGTCGAGTACCCGGGCTGTCAAAGCTGGCCGAGGCGTAACGGCACCTAGTTTATTTACCGCTGTTCGCCTGTACGTGCCGGCCGGCCATGGGCTGTTGGAAAAGGAGTATTGTATGCAAGTGCACGTACCCGGAAGGAATCTAATCCGGGCCACACGTACGTACACACTAAGTAACGTATAATACTCCTATATATTAGACGAATGCATGTACGAGGACGAGCTAAACAATTGTTTTAGAACAATATATATAGTTTCTCCATGTTGAGCAACGAAAGCGACATGATTAAAATCAGATCGATCGCCAGCTGCTAGTTCTGTCTTTAGCGTCGAGGTGGGGACAGCGACTGATTTCTTTTTCTTCGTGAGCTAAAGTTACTAGATTTTCAATCAAGCTCGTGAGCGTAACAGCGACACGGGGAGGCGTGTGTAGATTAGCAGGCAAATTGGCGGAGGACAGAATTGAGCGGTCCAACAGGTAAATTGACATTAAATTTACACATTCATACATCCGTTAGCTAGGGCGGTCCGCCCCTGTGGGTATCGAATTTTCACATTTTGTTTCTGTAATTTCTTCTAGAAAGTTCTAGTATCCATGACTTACATATCCTCGTAAGCATCAACACAATTGTGCTGTATACTCGCATTTCTAACTAACAAGATAGCTCAAGCCACACTAATTAGCTTCTCGGATCGGAGGTGCTCCATAACAAATCGTAAGATGTTTTTTATGTCATATGCAAAACCAAAATAAGTATTATATTTTGAAACAGAGCGAGCAATGAATTTCAGACGAAAAGATACTCTTTGTTTTTGCTAAAAACGGGAAACAAAGCCAAAGAAGTTCCAATTTGTTCGTGTAAAATAAACTAAAAAACCCAGTTAATTTGCATGTTTTTTTATTTTGCTTTCAAACACCGGTGGAAAGCACTCACTCGGGTAGCATGATATTTTGCCAAAACTGCACCAGCGGGAATCTCGTGTGGAAAATCACAGGAAAATAACTTATGCATGCATGCATCTCGTCATCGTTTGTATGTACACTCGGATCAGCATGCAATGCATGCATGTGTGACGTGTCATGTGGACAGTGCAATGCAATTAATTCAACAGTTTTGTTCCGTTGAAGAATCAAGCAAAAACTGGTAGACAGTCCTCCAACAGAAAAAACAAGTTTAGCCATGAGAGAGTAAATAGAGTGTTTTGGCACTCTCTGCTCACAGCGCTCGGAGGACGTTAACCGTCTGATCGGTCTCATAAACATACAATTAATCTCCTCTGAATAGCCAGCCGCGAGCGCCCGAAATATCCTGGTACATGTTGCGTCCACATGCTTGATTAGAACCCTTAATTAGGCTGGTGCATGATTAGCCAAAACCAAGAACTCTTAACGTCACAGGACACCTCCACGCAACAAAAAAAGAGGACACCTCCACGCGACAACGACATCGTTATCTCTTTGCTGTTTAATAACGTAGAGGTCGAAAAAGTTTATTTCAATGGCGAATGCAGAAATATCTCTGGAGATAAGCTAGGGTATCAATCACCCAACTGTTTGCTCTGTCAGACTTAGCCCAAATTAGTATCGGCAGTAGTACCTAATCAGTTATCGCCGTGGAAGACTAGAATGTTCCGGTAGTAATATATACAATATATACATTCGCTGAATAGAATGTTCCGGCAGTAATATATACATTCGCTGAATGGAACAGGGCACACACGTACAATTCCTACACCAATCAGTTGCTTTCTCCTCAGAGTAATCAATTGCCTGGTCGACTTAGCCGAGGCCATCGGATCATCATCGCGATCTGGTGACTAAACTAGACCAATGGCTTAATCAGCTTTAAATTTTCAGTTACTTTAACAATCATTAACTTGATATGCATTACTACGTGCCATGGGTTAGGTTAGGGTAGGTAGCTTTCCACCTCTGGCCAGCCAATAGCTTCGTTGCCGATTGCCATCAATCTTGTCTCTTGCAGAAGGCTTATCGAGAGCACGGGTTCTTTCATGGAAAATTCGTCCAAAACAGAAATGTAAGTGGTGGTTACGATGGCTAGTATGTCGACATTGCTGTTTGCAGCTTGGGCGGGGGCATGGCCGGCGAGCCGGCCGGACCACGCTGACATGTGATGCCAAAAGTATGGTGTCATGGTGATCTTGGCCTGCCGAAGGCAAGCGAACATCTTTTGAATAGGGATGCCAAAATCTTACTAACCAGATTTTTTTCGCTTGGCACAACTTTCGTGAAAGCTACATGTGGATGTGATCTTTTGCACCACCAAGCAACAAATAACATGGAACCCCAACAGTGCATCCCGACCACGGTAAGGGGAGCGAAGCCGGGGGTGGCTGGAGGCACACAGAGGGTGCCCATGGCAGTGAAGGACAAGCGACACTTAAGAGATAAAGAGCTAGAATGTGAAGCAAAGACCAGGGAGTGTTTGTGTCATATACATTCACCAAGAACTCGATTGGGTGGTTGAAAGCAGTAGAGGTTTGTGACAATGAGACTTTGACGGTGGCTACTATTGCAACCAGTAGAAGTAGGGGACACGGATGGAGAGATAACTCGGTTCAGATGAACTCGAGTGGGAGGTATGACTCGGAACATAGGGTTTTCACAATGTTATAGGAATAGACACATACGGTGTATATTAATCGGGGTGTGGGATCAACATGGTAGGGGTGCTATGTTAAGATCGGATAATACAACCCTGAACTATATATTAACTTAGAGTTGAGATCTTCATCTCAATTATTTGGTGAAGAGGAGCGATTCAATCTCGTGAGTCCATGGGGCGAGGTTGTGATCAAAGCTAGGTTACTGCTCGTGATGTCAAAGCAAGGCAACTAGCGGCGGCTTGCTGAATGTCACTCGCCTTCTCATCGACTGAGATTGGGAACTTCGGTCGGATCAGGATCCAACTCCACATTATTCTACAATTTTCTTTTGTCTGATAACACTTGACATGTAGGCCTCGTATATAAGGTTTGCAGTCAATTGGCTTGAATTTCAGAGCCCGCAATTGTCCTAGAAGACATAAATTATGATTAAGTGGAAAGGCCCAAGGTTAGTGGTTTTCTCTAACAACAACCTAACATTTGTGGGAGTTTTTTTGCGGAAAACTGCCATGTTTATTTGGATTTTTTCTTTTTTTTGAATGTTTTTTTATATCGGAATGAAGCCAAGTTTCAGCTCGCCAAAAAATATAGCGAAATGGGAAAATACAAAATACTAGTATACTTTTAGACAGTAAAGATCAATCTGATGTTGCTAAGAGAGTTGCCTTGATAACTGTTATTAGTCCGAAAGTTCAAGTTCTCTGATGATCAACTACATGATCGAATCAGGCAAACAAGTCGTTATACTACAGGATAGCGGCATCTGGGCATGCAAGGTCTTTCTCTTAAGGTGAGTTTTATTTATTTATTAATCACGTAGAAAGCGAGGTAACGGTAAAAACAAACATGTACCTCAGATCGAGTAATCTACATACCCAGAAACAACATTACAAAAATCAATAGATGAGCGGCTTGTCTACCTCTCTAAGGGCCACATTCTAGAACATAGTTTTGTACCGTCTCATGAGTCATGACCCAAGCTGTAATTTAAATTCTTGGCTAGGCTAGCCTTAATTCTGGCTTCTTTGTAGTTCTCGTCACTTGCTGGTCGATCAGCATTTACACCCCATAAAACTCCGGTAAAAAACCGCAGGCAGTACGGCTGGTGTCTCTGAATGATCCAAAACCACCCACAGGTGAAGCATGATGATACATCCGAAGAATGGAGAGAAGAACTCCTTGGTCTAGTAATTTAGTGCCGGCCGGCCAGAGAGAGCTTAAACTCCATCGCAGTCCATCTTATTCGGTACTACCAGTAGTCAGATGGATTCATTGCCCTAGATCTCTAGCGCAGATATTGTGCACTAAGGTTATTCGTGCATTGATGATTTTCGCAGGACCATACGTACGGTGGAAGTCTTGAGGATGTGGACGGTTGCATTTTTTTCAAAAAGAAGGTTGAAACCCCCGGACTCTGCGTCAAAGCAATGTATGGTTGCAATGAAATCAATGTGATATTAAGAAGGACTCATTCCAGACATTATTCCTGCAAAGTCCAGTTAATTGGCTTCGCCCCTGTTTGGATGAAATAAATGCTGAAATTCAGACTGTGTTCATTCTGGGTAGGATGATTAGGATGATTATAGACAAAGCTATCATTTCTTCCGAATGATTCCATAAAATCTGGAAAAGGCTAGCTACATGCACACCTCATGTGGGCGACGGTGCCACTGATCGTTCTACCACTGGATAATCGACCATAAACTAGCTCATAAGAAATGTCTCGAAAGAAAGAACTAGTCAATTTTTTCAAGGCCCCGGGTGATTAGTTAGTTAACAGTTTAACGGCACAATTGGTCTCTGTTGAAAGTCAGTGGTGCCGAAACGTCCTGGTGCAGGTTTCGTCGAAATGCTTAATTAGTAACCTTAACAAGGCCACATTAGACCAGTGCTACGTCTTAGTCGATCAGTGACTGGATTAATTCGAACATTTGGGTTCGTTCATGATAAGGTTGGACAAAATCTAAGACTCCTAACGTCATAGGACACTTTTCGTGACCGCGACATGTGGTTTACTTAGCAGATTAGTGCTGCATGTATCATTATCTCTTCACTGTTAAATAAGCCAGAAGCCAGACATTGAAGAAGCTTATTTTAACAACGCATGCAGAAATATCTCTCGAGAGAAGCCTAGGGTGGCAATCACACCTGTTTACTCTGTCCGACTTAGCCCAAAGTGCTATTAGCAGACTACTTAATCAGTTATTACCGTGCAAGACAGAATGTTCCTGGGGTGATATATAGAGTTGCTAAATGGGACGGCCACACGCCTGCATTTCCTACTATCAATTGCTTGATCGACTTACCGAGGCCATCAGATAATCATCATCATCCGGTGAGTATGTTTTTGGGAAAGTAGTGGCTGCACCCAACTTCGGTGCACCCACAGGATGAACAGTGAATTAAAAAAAATCAAAAATTTCCAAAATTCGTGGATGACATTATGAGCAAATATTTTAGGATCTTGCAAAGTTTGGTCACCAAAAAATATCAAATGATCTCTCTTAGAAAATGAAATAAAAATTGATGCTCTGCACCCAAGTTAATGTTCACATGTTTTCAGCACAAACTTTTTTTTTACAGAGCTCATCGGATGTCATTTTGCCAGCAAATTTTGCAAGCACCTAAAACATTTGGTCATTATCACATCCACAAAGTTTCAGATATTTTTAATATGGTTTGCTATGTTTTTGATCATGGGTGCACCGGGGTGCAATCTTCCTGGGTGCACAAAAACCAAATTCTATGTTTTTTTTAGATAGTCATTGTCGGGTGAGTAAGCTATAACAATTGGCTATTCATTTGTAACGTTTTCAGTTCTTTTACGACGGGTAATCTGTTGTGCCTTCTGTGCCATGGGTTAGATTGGATTAGGTCACCATCTGCGCCTCAAATGAGACTCCCGAAACAAAACTTCTTACATTTAGGACCAGTAGCTTTCCTCGGCTCAGGCCGGCTGACAAGCAGCTTCGTTACAGATGAATATCAATCACACCCTTGAAGCTGCAGAAGGCTTATCCGTAACAAAAGCTTTTTCATGGAAATTTCATCTAAACAGACATTTGGGCTGTGGTTTCACGGGCTATCCTCTGTAGTAGTGTAGTATGTAGACATTGCCGCTTGCAGCTTGGGCCAGGCGCATGCATGGCCGGCCAGGCCATATGCTCATATGTGATGCCAGAAATCAGGCGACAATCATCTTGTACTGAAGGAGGCAGGGAACGATCTTTGCACAAGGACGCCAATATCTGACCCGCAAAAAACTTCGAGGATGTTGCTAGATCTGGACATATAAATGAGGCTAGTATGGAAGTGCAAGTATATTGTGATGATTAAATACATAACGATATCATGCAAACAAATCGCTACAACTTGCAGGACAGAGGCATCAGGACACACAATGTCTTTTTCTTAAGAGGATTTATGTACTTACCGCGGAGCTACCAAGGTAGCCGTAAAAACAGGCACCTCACAGTATGTTCTAGAAAGTGCCCTTGGAGAGGTAAACGAGCCGCACGTCTATCGGTTTTTGTATGTTTGGGGCATCTACAAATTAATAATCTGATCTGAGGTGCCTATTTTTACGTTCACCTCGCTAGCTCCGTAACTAAATAATCCTCTTAAGGAAAAGACCCTGCGTGTCCAGAACACCAGATGCCTCTTTCCGAATAATGGACAAAGCTATCATTTCTTCCGAATAATTCCATAAAATCAGAAAATGCTAGCTACATGCACATCTCATGTGCTGGCCGCCCCCGCCCCCCTCCTCCTAACCCTAGCCGCCCCTCCTCCCTGAAGGAAATATGCCCTTGAGGCAATAATAAAGTTATTATTTATTTCCTTATATATGATAAATGTTTATTATTCATGCTAG
>NW_024117045.1:0-13902 GCF_003073215.2 Triticum urartu | reverse complement strand
CGCTGCTCACAAGAAAGTGCGCCCAGACCGCTCGGCGGACCGATAGGTCCGGACCGCGTGGTCTGAATGTATGCGGGTTGTCATCATGGGATGCCCTTAGCTAAACAAAACAAAAGGTGAAGGTTGCATTTCCTAACACTCATTTGCACGCCTACGTGGCCCAACATTGGGTCTTAGTGACGTTACCAGGTCTACGTGGCGTGATACACCGCCCTGGCCGGGCACGTGTTTTTTTGGGGATTCTGGGCACATGGTTTAGGCCCTGTTCGGAAGTTCTCCGCAGGCCAGCTTCCTAAAATCGCTCTGAAAAGCTAGCCAACAGATCTGCTTCAAGAAGCAGGCTCCGCGGAGACCAAGAATACGCTGTGTGATTTTTTCGGAATTGAGGAGCAGGGCCATCCCAGCTTCGCGAAATAGAGGAGTAGAAGTTGATCAAATTTACATGGGAATGCCCTTCCGAAGTGAGGCACGCGTACCGTTTCGATCGCTACAACCGGCCCTCGACACATCGAAGCAAGGAGTTGGTCGAAATTACATGCCACTGCCCTTCCGAAGTGAATCGCACGTACCGTTTCAATCGCTCGAAAGTGCTTCCCCAACCGAACTGGGCCAATATGACCTGGCCCAAAGCCTGGCCGAACAGGCCTTAGCCTGATTTTCTGGGCTACCAGTCCATGCGTACGTGAGGAGCGAATCATGTTCAACCGAACGAATCGCTGCTCCACCGAGAAGCTGGAAGCTGGGAAGCCAGCTATTTTGAGAAGCTAGCAGAGATCCGAAGTCTAGCACAATGATGAATTTCAGAGCTTGAAGTGGTGGAACCAAATTGGTTGAGCACCAAACTGGCTGGTCTCTCGTGGAACTTGGCAAGAAAGATGAAAAGAAAAGAAAATGACCAATCAAGCAATTGAAACTGAAACGATGGGTACATCGTGCACTAGCTTAATTAGCCTCCCTTGTGTCGATCTGAAACTGAAACTAGATTTCAGCGGACGACTCATCATCTCGTAGGGTTCACTGATCATCCTTGGACCTTGGGGCCTCCTCCCTCGGCCTTGGAGCCGGTCTCTGGCACGTTACCCCGGTGGGCCATGATCGCGGCTGCCCGTACCTTGTCACTGATCACGCTTCCCCATCGCATAGCGCTGCCTCCGCCCCCGTCCGCTCCTGTCTTGACCATGGAGCCGAGCTTGGGCTCGCCGAACATGCAGACGCCCTCGCGTGTCACGGCCGCCGCGCACTCGGCGGGCCGGGCCTTGCCCTTGAGCCCCGCCGCAGCCTCCTTGAGCCGCGGGAGCGGGGCGGCGTTGACCTTGGCGCTCTCCGCAACGGACGTCGCCGCCTTCTTCTCGTCCTTCTCCGGCGCCCTATCGGGGCACAGATGACGATGACATGTTATCATGCCCTCCGTGGACGTCGCACCCCGCGCCTCCATACCTGTCAAGGTCAAGAGCGCTGCCCCGTCCTCCAAAGCCCGTGGATCAAATCCTATGTTTTTCTCCATCACCATTCACCAATGTATCACCACGTTACGCTACGCCGGCCGAGATCGGAAATTAATTTGGTGCTATAAGGCCTCGTATATACGCATATTTATATAGCTAGGGCCGATTGATGAATGATGAGGGAGCTCCGGCCTGGACTTGGAGTAAGGGACAAGAAAGAAGGAGATGAAACAAAAATAGGAGTAGAACCAAGTGAAACTTTGGATAATTACGCAGGAAAAATAACATTTGCTTTCCGTTTAACCACAAATCTATTTGCATATTTCCGTCACCGGCCGTTACATTGCGGGGCACCCTTCTAACATGTCACTGGTCAACGGCGCCAGCTGGCCGATCAGGTGGGCTCGGACAGATTTTGGACCTGAATGACACACTTACCGCACTTCGAAGATGTGAATGCCGATTTTCATAATTTGAGGACCTACATGACACTCCTGAAGTAGTTCAGAGACCTACAGTGCACTTCACTCCTAATCTTGAGGCAATGAAAGATAGACTCCAACTCCATCCCTGCATCAAACCTGGAATTATTTTACACTTAAAGGCAGCATCAGAATAGACTTTAGGACCTTTAATGAGAATATCAAATTCACGAGATTGACCCTGCATAGTAAGCTGATTAGAAGAGAGGTGGACCTGAGCTGCAATCTTGGGCCTAGAATGGCTTACCAAGTGATGAGATTCAACAGAATGAGAGGACAAAGCATTAGCAGCAATTTGCACATGGTGAGGTAGAGATTTGTTCCTATCAAAGAGAAATCATTTCTAGCCTTCCAAAGACACCATGATAAATGCAAGGCAGATGATAAATGTTGAGGAGAGCAAGAATAATAGCATGCATATTAGTATGGTCCTGAAGTAAAACAGGAGCTCTAATGAACCGTGGCTGATAGAATCATGCCGCTCTAGCAAAATCACATTGAAAAAACAGGTGAAGTTCATTCTCCTGCTGCATCTACAACAAAATTGAGAAGTGTGAACAGAGAAACGGCCAGCTAACCTACTTGTATACGACTTCTAATCCAGCCTGAATACGGGCTGGCACTAACTCCTGATACGTCACGGACACATACGTCCTGAACGGACCCAGTGCAACTCAACATGCAAAGCCAACTCCAACGTAGACTCCTAGTAGGACTCCAACTTGCACTAACCTTACTGCTAGTCTTACATAACTTAATTAACTCAAGATTATTTCTAACACTCTCTCCTTATTAATCTTGAGACACTTTGTCTTCTATGCTTCTTTGATCTTGACTCATGACGATTCACTCCTTGTCGACTCATCTGTCTCGCACCACAACAAGTCAAATAGTTGGCCTGGTTGTTCGAACAAGTCGGACTTGGAGCCATGGCCGTCGTCGTCGCTCGGGTCCTTGAGGGCCTTGCGGCGGCGGTGGCGCTCCTTCCGAGACAGTCGGGGAGGGTGCATGCGTCTCTCCTCCTCGTCGTGATGCAGGACCGCGATGATCGAACGCCGTGTCGCCTCGCCCAGCAACTCCCACCCCACATCGGTGAACAGGCCGTCGAACTGCGGCGACCGTGGCAGGCTAGGGCCGGGGACAGGGTTGCCTTCACCAGAAGCTTCTTCCATCGACGACAGAGATTGATGGCGGAATCGTTCGTTCGAGATTATTGGGATTGGAGATTCAGTGCGGGGTATATATGGACGTGAGATGGCTCCGTGTGTGCGTATGTCCGAGTCGAGCCGGCCCCTCTGTTCCGTTCTGTTGTCGGAACGGACTGCATACTAATACTGATATACTGTACGAAAAGGTCGTCGCGTATATAGATATAGCTGCAATCTTGTAGGCTGATACTGTACGTGTGTTTATAGTACGTGTGTACTGTAGTAGTACTACAGAAGAGGCTAACTAAGCCATTGGCTCGGAGTAGTAGTAAATTGTGTAGCAGTACAAGAAAGTGTGTAATTAAGCCATTGGTTCGGAATGAATCTTCTTGGCAGCCTCCCGCTTCGCCTGCACGTCCATGTCGACGTCGATGGTGTCGGTGGACTCGGCCCTGTACTTGTAGCGGTGGGCGAGCACGGCGAAGACGACGCAGTTGGCGGCGGCGAGCAGCGTGAGGAAGGCGTAGTAGTAGTCGAGGTGCGCGGCGTTGAGGTTGTCGGCCACCCAGGGGCTCCCCCGCCTGCCCGTCACCCTTGTCACCACCGACAGGATGAAGCTGCTGAGGACGTTGCCGACGCCGTACGCCGTCAGCGACAGCGCCGTGCCCAGGCTCTTCATGCTCTCGGGCGCCTGGTCGTAGAAGAACTCGATCTTGCCCACCACCAGGAACGCGTCCGCCAGGCCCATCAGCACGAACTGCGGCAGCAGCACGAAGATGCTCAGCCGGAGCTTGCCGCCGGTCTGCAGCCCGTGGCTCCGCGCGTAGCTCAGCCGCTGGCTCTCGATCAGCGACGCCGTGCCCATCGTCAGCACCTGCACCAGCAGCCCGATGCCCATCCGCGTCAGCAGGCTGATCCCTCTCGGGTTCTTGGTGTGCCTCCGCACCGCCTTGACGAAGACCCGGTCGTACACCACGATGGCCACGAGCATGGTGAGCGTCACGAACGCGCCGAGGCTGGCCGGCGGGATCTCGAAGCTGCCCGCGCCCATGTGCCGGTTCATGGTCGTGCCCTGCTTCACGAACAGGGTGTTGGTCTGCGCGATCAGCGTGCACGGCACGAACATGGTCACCAGCAGAGGGATCAGCTTCATGATCTGCTTCGTCTCCTCCACCTCCGTCACCGTGCACAGGCTCCACTTCGCCGCCGCCGACGATGACCCGCCGACGACGTCCTTCACGGCGGCCTTGTTGAGGAACCTCATGGAGTTGGTGGAGTCCATCCGGAACTTGTGCTTCTTCGTGTAGGCCTCCAGCTCCAGCTCGTGCAGCTCCTTGGCGTCGGCCGGCACGGGGAGGCGCCACTTGCGGAGCGCGGCGCCGACCACCTTGCCCATGCGCGTGAAGGCGCTGCCCTGCGGCAGCTTGTGGCGGTACACGGGCGTGCCGGCGAGGAAGATGGCGATGGAGGCGATGAGGCCGAGCGTGGGGATGCCGTAGCCGACCGACCAGCTGACGTTGTCCTGGAGGTAGACGAGGACGGTGGAGGAGAAGAGGATGCCGACGAAGATGGTGAACATCCACCAGTTGAAGAAGGAGAGCTTGTGGGACTTCTCGCGGGCGTCGAAGTCGTCGAACTGGTCGGCGCCGATGGTGGAGATGTTGGGCTTTGTGCCGCCGTTGCCCAGGGCGATGATGTACAGCCCGCCGAAGTAGACCCCCGCCTGCAGCGCCGACGCCGGCGGGCAGACTTTGCCGACGCACTCCGGCGGCTTCAGCGCTCCCACCGACACGGACAGTGTCAACAGCAGCATCCCCTGCATCAGGACACGCACGTCATTTCTAGTCTAGTACTACTACATCACACATGCATGCATCCATGACAATGAGTCAGCAGAATACATGATACGGTACTTTTATAAAACTTCAAAATGGTTTAACTTTCAATCTCAAATTTGACTTATGATCCGTCGTCATCGTCGGGGTTTTTGACAAGTGTTTCAACACTATATCCCATTGACACCCAAAGGATTAATGAAGTTGCTACGGTATTGGTCGCAAAGTTGTACACAAGAGCAATTGAGCGAACGTCAGTTCATTACCTCGTTTCTAAAGTAGATATAATTTCAGATTTTACATGTAGACAACTTTGACTATTAATCATTGTACAAGTATTTAGTAATTAGTAATCACAATAAACATGTAATTAGTGATCTAAACGCTCTTATATTTCTTGACAGAGGAAATATCATGCAATTGTTTTCTCATCTCATAATTTCTATTTAATGAAATAAATTGATTTTTTTTGACAGATGGTCCAAGACAAGAAGATTAGGTTGTAGTATCTTATCTTATAGTACAAATACGGCCCTTCTTTTTCTCGACGTTTGTACATTCTATGTTGGTTGCTAATAATCGCCATGGATCATTATTGGTGTATTTTATAAGTAGTAATTAACTACAATTAGCGCCTGATGTGTTAACTATTCAGGTCGCGAATTGATCATAGCTCAGATGGCCCATCATATTTCAAATCTTAAACTTGATACTAATGATCGCATTTTTCTGATCAATTTTAGGCTTTCCGGTGACGGCGTTTCGTGAGAGGAGACATTTTCGTCGACTGTGAGGCGCATGTGATCACTTCATCAATCTCAAAATGTTGTGTTGTCTCAGTATATTGGAGGTGCTCGTTGAAGTAGAGTGTCCATGTGTGTGTGCCTTTATAGGGATGAGGGTATGCATGTAATAGAACACTTGTGTTTGTTTTCGGTTTAAAAAATATATACAATTGGGCGTGTTACCCATAGTTGATTACAGAGCAAGTTTCTTGTCCTATGTGATGGAGCCATGCTATCACTGCGGCCATTTTGGCACATGCCGCCACCTTAGGTGCGTAAGTTGCAAATGATTGTACTAATGACTGATATGCTACTTTAATACTATCACTAACAGGACATGCAAGACGTGACGATTTAGGGGTGGCCACAACTCTCGTGCACTGACTTTTCACCAGTGCATGGAAATTAGCTTACATGCATGCATACATGCGACACACACATGGAATAAAATTATAAAAGGAAAATTCTACCACAATTATTCCACTACTCCACTGATTTGTGTTGTGATAATAGCGTCTGTCCCTCTCCAAGAGATACAGAAAATCTACCGTAGAGCACAACTTATTTATTAGCAGATGGTCAAAGATAAGATGATTAGGAAGGATTATCTTATTTATTTATGACAGTAAAATTGAACCTAATTCCAGATTCCAGCAGAACACAAATTCAATGTTTCTGGCCATCAGTTTAAGCGAGTTAGGCATTCGTAAAAAAAAAGAAGTTTACACGATTTAGGCGATATTGGCCATCGGATTTGTTGTCTATTTCAGCCTCGACCGTAGTACATATACGGCACTTCTTTTTCTCGGTGTTCGTAGGTTGGCTACTCACAATCGCCATGGATTATAATTGGCTTAATTTATAAGTCACAATTAACTGCAAGTTAGCACCTGATGAACATTCAAGTCAAAATTATATTATAATGTTAAAATTGGACGTCAGATTTTTAATCATGATAAATCAAACGTCGTTTATATAATAAATTATGTTATCGTGAGGATAGCAATTGTTTTTAGCGAGACAACATGACGTGTTACCCATAGTCGATTACTACAAAGCAAGTTTCTTGTCCTCTCTGATGGATGGCCATTTTGGCACATGACATATAGGTGCTCAAGTTGCTAATGATTAATTGTACTAATAACTGATATGCTACTTAATACTACTACTACTAAAAGGACATGAAAGACGTGCCAATTTAGGGGCGCCACAAGCCATGTGCACTGACTTTTCACCCGTGCATGGAAATTAGCTTACATACAAGCGCTGGTATTTACTTGGAGATGATTTACTCACATGGAATAAAAAGACATTCTCCCACAATTATTCCACTACCGCACTGATTTCTGCGTATGATAGTGGCAGATATCGCTCTCCATGAGATACAGAATCTACTGTATTCACTTGCTGGCATTCAACGTTTGAAATATTTCTGTACCAGTTGATCTGAATCGAACGGCCCGTGTCACGCACCACTGACCGCGACACTTTAATGGTCTCCTCCTCCAATAATTGAGCCCGAACGTACGTACAACATAAATTTCGGATGAAGTGGTACATCACGCGTCGTGCGTATGCGTCACACTTACGTGCATGTCATTTGTTCTTTCTTTTTGTGTTGCTGCCGGGGAGCATGTAGAGCCACCGTATCCGTATCTCGTGCATGCACGGTGAGCGTGAGAATCAAAAAGGTCTTGTGGCCAGTCAAAACCTACCGTGCACGTGCAGTGACTTAGGCAGTGTGCTAGACGATAGGGTCGCACACTAGATATGTAGTAGGTCCACTGGACGAGTCAAGATTCCACGGCTGGATCGATCGATCAACTAAGACGGCTATTCTCTGGTCCATGGTGTAGCCCACGTACGTGGTACTCTAAACTCTATAGAGTGTGGAGTCAACAAATATGCACGTCAAAATCAATGGATCGACCTCTCCGGTGCGGCAGTCACGATCTGGACCAGTACGTCCGATCCAGGGCCAAGACAAGATGCTAGACATCTCAGCCCGATCTCGTCCGTATCCCACCATACGCCGGCCATCCCGGCAACGGGAACGGATCAGCTATAGAGTACGTGCGACTCATTCATCTGCACATGCGTGCTACTGGCCCAAGCTCAATCATCCATCCGCGCCAATCCGTCCGAGCCAGGCAGCTGGCTCTAGCTGCGTGGACAAACTTGGAGCACTGGTGCTGCTAGGCTGCCTCCGTCCCGGCTTACTACGCTCCCTAGTTTTTAAATCAGAGTTTGATCATCCATATGACTAACAAAATACAAGACATATGCTACAAAAAGAACATTGTTAGACTTATATTTGAAAGAGTTTTTCGGCGATATAATTCTGTTGACATGTAGTTTATATTTTATTAGTTAATTTGTTGGTTTAATTTTATTTCAAAATGAGAGAGGGGCCTAATAAACCCGGACGGAGGGAGTACATATGTGCTACTGTATGATAGAAATTTTCTACTACTATGCTACATACTACTAGGCAGCTAGCTCTAGTATGTCTCGTGGCTAGGGAGCTACTCGCCCGCCTCCAATTTTCTGTGGCGCGACACGGACGGACGTTTTGTGCCACACCAAACGCGTACGTACTTTTTTTCAGGGTGCCAAACGTATATACTGTATGTATGATACAAATCCCCATCCGACTCTCAAAGACTCCGCCGTAATCGCTCGCTGCCACATCATCGATGATGTTATCACGACAGACCGCAGCGACGTCTTCGGCCGGCGCATATACGCTACGTATCTACGAAGGTTACCACGAACATGAAGTATACGAGGTGAAGTATAGGAACGTGTTGTCAATTACCATGAGGTAGATGGCGGAGCCGACGACGAAGGTCCAGTAGCGGCCGAGGTAGGCGTCGGCGACGTAGGCGCCGAGCAGGGGCGTGAGGAAGACGGTGCCGGACCAGTTGGTGACGTTGTTGGACGCCTCCACCGTGCCCTGGTGCATCTTGTCCGTGAGGTAGATGAAGAGGTTCGCCGCGATGCCGTAGTAGGCCATCCGCTCGAACAGCTCGTACACTAATTCACATATAAAATATGCATTCAGCTTCAGACAAATATGGAGCAGCCCGTGCATGCATCCATGGCGTATGATATTGAGATGGATTGGCTAGCTGGATGAACCGAAGCAATCATGTGTGCATTGATTGGCTGGTACGGTGCGTAGTACCTACGATGAAGGTGCAGGCGGTCCCAGCGCCCCCCCTGGCGGACCGAAGCAATCATGTGTGCATTGATTGGCTGGTACGGTGCGTAGTACCTACGATGAAGGTGCAGGCGGTCCAGCCGCCCCTCTTGGAGCGGAGCACGGGGTTGCCGCGGAGGTCCACCGACCCGTCCTGCGTGTACTCCTGCCCGCCGGCGCCGGTGCCGGTGCCATCCTCCACGGCCAAGCTCTGGTTCGCCACCGCCATCGCTGCTACCTCCTCAAGGCTCACTCTCTATCTATCTAGCTAGCTAGTCTCTCTCTACACTCTTCGTGGCCGGCCGGCTGCAGGCGGGTATATGTCGACCTCGCCCGAGCTTCAAATAGGGCTGGCTGCACTAGGCTGCTAACCTATCGCTGGTGACGGGACCTCCATTTATAGACTTGGTACCAGTGCTCCTAGCGCTACTCTCTGGTGGTCGTAGCGTCGTCCCCACCATGGAGCCGGGCTTGATGTGGCCTGGTCGACCACTTGTACGGGACACCGGCACCGCGGCGTTGTCATCACTTTGTCAGCTAGTACTAGTAGTATCTTGTTACGGTGTGGCCAAAGGGCCGGGGAAGCGTCCGTCCGATTGGGCGACTGATCATGCTCAAGCGAAAGCGATGCGGATGCTACTTGCGGGTTTGTGTATCTGAGGAGGGTAGAGAACAATCGGTGTTGGATCTCCTCTCCTCATTGTACTACTGGTCCGATGGATGGACGCTGAGCCGCAACCTCGGGTGGCCACACGTAGAGGGACTGCAGCCGCGTACAGCAAATCCGAGCCTGCGAAAGCATCCGGACGCCTCCGCGGGCAATGATCGGTCGTATCTTCTTAATTAGCTCCTCTGCATACGGGTACTTGGTTTCTGAAAGCTTAAATCCATACAAAACATACAAACAAAGAAATCCACTTACTACATAGATAAAATGACCTATATTACCCTAATTCTCTTCGGAAATGTCCACTATCTCTGTGGCCGGTTTCGGGTACATGGACGGCAGCCGCAACTCCGTGCAGCCGAATTGCCCCCTGCCTCTGGGCCGGGTTTGGGGTACAGGGCCGCCAGCCGCAACTCCGCTGCTCCGCGTCGGCTTCCACCTCCGCGCCGTATGTTCCTATCGTATGAACTGCCTCTTGGCCTTCACATAGGTCTTATCCCGAATGAACTCCAGGATGGCCTGTTGCTCCGCCATCTCGGCCGTTTGCGCGACCGCGAACTCTGCCTTTGCGTCCTCCATGCTGAAGCCCCAGCCGACGCCAGCTCCTCCTCCGGTTGCTCCGTCTCGTCCTCTTCCGAATCCGCCACCTTAATCGGAACTAGCTGCTGATCCTCTTCCTACTACTCCTCCTTACGTTGCTCCTCCTCCTCCGGCTCCAGCGAGTCCGGAGGCAGACTGGCTGCTGTGTAGGCGGCGCACCTCGCTCAGATGATCTTCTCAATCTGGAAGCGGCGCTCCGGCGTGAGCATAGCACAGGTCGTCTTCTTTTCCCGAGCCATGTCGAACGGCGAGGGAAGAGGGAGGTGGAGACAGAGAGAAATGTGCTCGAGGCGGTGGTGCAGAGAGGCGGAAGAGGTTGTGGCTAGGGTTGGGGAAGCCGGCCGGCTTAAATAGCCGAACTTTGGCCTCGTGCGGTGAGCCGGAGTGACGCCACGTGGCGTTCACACCCCCATCGGAGGAGACACCCGTCGGGCTATTGGGTTTTCGGGCGATTCTGTGTGGGACCCAGACGTCAGGCTGACATGACGGACATGTCCGGGCCTCCTCATATTCGCTCTATATTTGAACTGGATATGGGGATGACGGTCAACCCGAGTGTTTGAGGTTCATTTGAGGCTTCCGTCTAGGTTATTTTTCTGCAGCCACTGACCAGACTGTCCGCTAAGGCTTATGAGGTGGGTTTAGGGTGGCCGGCTCTAGATGCTCTTAGCCGGACGGGAAGGGGAGCACGCGTGGACTAGGGTGGTCAAGGTGGCAGGCATTTTCTTCCCCGCCGACGGCGACCTACTCTCGGCCGCGCAACACAGGACATACGCACGACGGCCGGACAAGCGCCGCTGCAGCGCTTTGCTTTGCCTCGGAATTACGTGTCAGGCATCACCGGTGCACGGTGCTGCACACACGAGCACGCCCGCGCCTCATACCAGTTACGTGTACCCGGCAGCTGACGCAGACGAGATTAGAGCCAACCACTGCCCTGCCCCTCCGGTTCGAAACGACACGTTTTGGAGCAGCTCGTGCGAGCGTAGCTTTGACATACACCATTCTACTATACTCCCTCCATTTTAAAATATAGTGCGCCCGTGCTTTTCGAGGTTCAACTTTGACCATAAATTTAACCAACGAGACCAACTGCGGCAGGAGAAAAAATTATATAATTGAAAACTTCTTTTCGAATACGAATTCACTGATATAATTTTTGCTCCTGCCGCAATCGGTCTTGATAGTTAAATTTACGGTCAAAGTTGAAGCGCGGGGATAGAGGAAGCACTACATTGTGAAATGAAGGGAGTACTAGCCAACAGATAAACATATATTTTTTCTCTTGCTTGTCTTGCTATGCGTACGACTCTTGCTATGTGTTGCTAATGAGTCTTGCTATGCATACAGACTCTTGCTTGTCCGATTTCATACGACATAGTAGATCAAGCTCCAAACGGCAGCACACCACTAGATTAGGCATCATATAAAGTCGGACAGAGTAAAATCATACGCTGCTGATGGCATGGCGGTCGTATAATATTGTTGGTGTGATCCACAAGATTCTTCCCATGACCTCAGAACACAACAGACTAATAATTATCCCCTTATGATTGCAGAGCAGATGAACACGATCCCCGGCTGCAGCTACTATATGGCAGAAACATGACGAGATCGATCCTCCAAAGTCGTATAGTAGTAATAAGCGGCCGGGAGCAGATTAACAAGGCGGCGTCACGCACCAATCAGGCACCAGTGCACCACGGCGTCTGTCCCGCAGCTATTATATAGAGTAGATGATGACCCTTGCTTTCGGATCCATCGAGCATCAAAGTACCGAAAACTCCACGACATGGGCCACCATGCCCGATGGATCCGCATGCTCCATTCGTCGAGACGTAGCTGTCCGGGGTTGCCAAAGACGCCGCAGCGACGTGCTCGATCGATCCACCGGCAGCGCTGCGTTCAGACTTGAGACGGCCGGCCGGACGACGCCGAAAGCTGGAACCGTGCTAGGCGCCGCTCTCCTATCTTGCTTCCACTGTTATGCTGTGGCTGCGCTCTACAGTGGTGTCATGTGCCGCTTCCGGTTGCTAGCTGCTCCCTTGAGCTGTTGCTGGCCAAGCAAGGAAGTTGCGTCCGTCGCTGCTGCTGCTGTGCCTCTACATGCCGTTCCTGGAGCAAGAAGGGGACAAGCGGCCGGCCGGCCGTACGTGCGCACAACCGTTCCGTCACCGCTAGACCTTGGCCTGTAGGAGATCCGAGATCGTTGAGCAAACGGCCAAGATGCAAGAGCTGCAGGGCAGTCTATTTGCTCTTTGCAGCTGCCGACATGCAGTGGGTACGCTCGCGGCCTCCAGCTTACAGTCAGCAATATATATACATTGGTTAATCAAGGTTATGCTAAATGAAAATACATCGGAGCACCAGTGGTCTAGTGGTAGAATAGTACCCTGCCACGGTACAGACCCGGGTTCGATTCCCGGCTGGTGCAAAGTTCTTTTTATTACTTTTGCCGCATCTCATACGAAAGGAAAATACACACCCGGGGTCGTTTCACGGCTGGTGCAGAGTCTTTTTTTTCCCTCTCTAACCTTTTGCATCTCGTAAGAATGGCACAATTCTGATAAGTTGGGCATCAAAGTTTGATTTTCTTGTTCAGCCCACATGGAATCGTCCTTCGGCGTCGTCGATCGGTTGCTCATTCCCCGGCCGCCGTTGAACAAACAGTGATCACGAGCGCTCAACACAAGGAAAAGCGCTACTCGCCTTTTTTCAGAGTGAATTGCACAAAACCACCACATTACAACGTAGGTTTGCAGAAAACACTCTTCTACGAAACTGTTGCAGAAAACACTGATTCTCGGCCTAATCTTTTGCAAAAAGCATCGATACGTCTGTTTAGGCGTTTTAACCTCGTTTATGACAAGTGAGGCCCAACTTTGATGACATGGCATAACTTTTGGTCCTAGACGGCGTTAGACATGGTGTGATGTGAATTTACCAAATAGTCCCAGGTATTTTTACAGAGGCACCCTTCTATCAGTAAACAAAAATGCAATCAGGCCCTTGCCATGCCAAGCTTGACCATACTCTGCCGCCAACCATCCCGCGCTCGTGTGTTGTCTCCCACACTGGTGCCCCGGCAGCGGCGGAGCTCACCGACGAGGATCGCTGCTTGGTTGCGCTCGTGCTGATCGCCGCCGGGCCGCCATTGCTGCTTGCGCGTTGTCGCTGCTTGCTCCAGGCCTGCGTGCCGCCGCGCCGTTGCTGCTGTTTGCGTGCTGACGTTGCTGCTTGTGCTCGTGTTGTGGGCCGCCACGCCGCTACTTGCTCTTGTGATGTGCGCCGCCACCGAGGCTTGTGTCCGTGCTGCGCGAGGCCGTGCCGCTGTTCGCACAAACCCACCACATTACAACGTAGGTTTGCAGAAAACACTCTTCTACGAAACTGTTGCAGAAAACACTGATTCTCGGCCTAATCTTTTGCAAAAAGCATCGATACGTCTGTTTAGGCGTTTTAACCTCGTTTATGACAAGTGAGGCCCAACTTTGATGACATGGCATAACTTTTGGTCCTAGACGGCGTTAGACATGGTGTGATGTGAATTTACCAAATAGTCCCAGGTATTTTTACAGAGGCACCCTTCTATCAGTAAACAAAAATGCAATCAGGCCCTTGCCATGCCAAGCTTGACCATACTCTGCCGCCAACCATCCCGCGCTCGTGTGTTGTCTCCCACACTGGTGCCCCGGCAGCGGCGGAGCTCACCGACGAGGATAGCCGCTGGTGCCGCGG